>NC_071281.1:18160349-18227849 GCF_023375685.1 Ictalurus furcatus
TTCCGTGTCGCCTCCTGTGGCTAGTGAGTTGTTTTATGTAGCACCGTGGTCCTGGAGGAACGGTGTTTCGTTTCACTCTGTACTGTACCAGCTGTATATGGCTGACATGACAATAAAGCCACTTGAACTTGAACGTGAACTTGAAGATTATTAACTCGTCCCACTGTGCGCGATTCCCAGTAAAATCTCCAGTGAATTAAATAACAGACTGTGCGTCCTTCAAGTCAGATTATACGATGAAGGTCATCTGATGATAGACCGCCGATTAAAGAAATTGAGAACATTCTGTTTACCTCAATATGGAAATCAGCTGCAGAAAACATTCTCTTACAAACGCGAACATTCGGCTTAGGGAGCTTTGTGAGGGAAATGATTCATTTCTCACTTTGTAATAGCTCTGTTCGTGTTCGTCGGTGAACAATACCGCTTGTGGTCAAGTCATGGAGATTAGCATGGAACGTTCTTTCCTCTGACATTGACACAGACATGTTATTGTCTTCAGGAATGTCTGCACATCTGCTAAGATCTTGAAACCACCAAACTGGCTCAAACCTCCTAGAGACTCGCAGATGTCCCGCTCTCCTCATCTTACAACTTATATAATGCATCTGACAGAGGAGTGCTTCCGAGCGCTCTCATCTTCTATCCTGCATTCATCCTTCTGTAATAGACCTTTTTCACCCGAGAGGACGAGTCTACTGGTGTTTGTCTAAATTTCTACCACAGCTTGAAGCAATAAGAATGTTTATATCCACTAGCATGTTTCGCCATCATCACTATTGTATTTCTAGCCGTCCCGTCCTCCTATTGGTGGATTTTAGATGGGTGTCATACAGTAGCATCACTCACACTCTGAGATTTAATCAGACATTTCTTACGTTGTTGTTGGTTGTACTGGCACTAAATCGGCCTCATTATGCATTCTAAGACCGCCGATCTCAATTTATGACAAAATAACTCTTTTACGACAGCAAACTTGAGCCAAAAACAGTATAAACCTGACTTAACATGAACAACGGGCCTCGATTACGAAGCTGGACGTGAAAAGAATATCATTTATAACAGTTTTTACGCAAGAAATTTGGTTTTCATGGAAATAAACTCTAGAAAATAAAAAAAGCTTGTATCCTACTCGTGCTCCCGAGCGTGATTACTAACTTAAACCTCGACCTGATCCACTTCCAATCATATCATTCGCACGGATTAATGCACTTTTATATCCGAATTATACTGCGGAGGTTGAATTGGTCATTTGTTATTATGTTTACAGCGTTGAACGCGTATCCAGGGAGACTCGTAGAAGAGCTTTGGAGTCTCGATCAGAAACACATCCTCATGCTAGTTCACTCGGTCAGGGATTAAGAGCACCATCCAGAACATTTAATGAAATCCAGATGTTTTATTTTACTGCCATTAATAAAGGAAAAAAAAAACAAAACAAGTCATTACAAACCCATAAATTATGACAAATAAAACTAATCATTTACCTACGACAAAAGAAATAGGGACGTCTAGACGGAAGACGGACTGGTCTGTCTGCGCAGAGCCGCAAGATTTAACACACATTTATTATTATTATTATTATTAGTAGTAGTAGTAGTAGTAGTAATATTATACAGTATATTACTAAAATATTTATTGTCATAGGAGTGAGTCAAAATAACTTCCACTTCTGTTTTTCAGGCTTTACCCTGATCATTCATTTCCTGCTCCCAGCTGACTGTGCACTTTACCTTTTATGGAGTTCTGTGGGCGTCACCACATGCAAATGAGTTGTGTCAGGCACACACTTTGCGCTTCACAGTTGATCAACAAAAACACGAGCACGGAGAAAATCGGCGTTTTCAGAACCTTTATAAATCCCCTGGAAACTTTTTCCGGTCAGTTCGGTTTACTCAAACATTTTCACACAACTTTAGTAAAAGAGTGATAAATGAGGTCCAGTGTGAATGTCATGACTTTTCTGTTTAAAAAAAAAACTTATGATGTTAAAGGTGTCTGTTCTTCCAAACATTATGTCTGCACCCTCCTTCGTCTTGGTGCTATTTTAGGGACGGGGGCCGTAATCCCAAACTTAAACACCCATCTATTTTCTGTTCACCTGCTCAAACTCTGTCCGAGATCTTGCGCGAGCAAATATTTGAGGAATCACACGGGTTTGTTTGGAGTCTACAGATTGATTCGCATTGTGAATCAAATAAATTCCCTCAGTCCGTGATTGTGTGTGTTTCTGTAGCACACAGAGTCCATGTTAAACACAGGAGGGAGTTTGTCCAATCATAAACGCCTGGTCCGTTACGACCTCGATCTAGACTCGTTTTCCCGACCTTCCTTCCTTATATGGTCGTTATTTCCTGTCTTCAGTTTCTCAGCTTTCATGCTGATTCTTGAGTCGATTCAGAGTTCAATAGAGTTCACTCGGAAGTGGACCAAGACCGTCTCGGAAACCGTGACTGCCACGTTCTCACCTGCCTAAAGAACCACATCAAGGTGAGGAACACACGCAAGAAAGTAAACACTGCATATGTGCAAGGAATACAAAGCCAGACTTCTCACCTCCAACCCTGTGACACTGTCCTGAGCTCCGTCATCTCGTTTTAAACCCGCTGTGACTCATTCAATCCCTAAAATCACTCATGTCTCTTACAAGGACATGTGAGACAAATCCTCTCCCTCGTTCTCCTCTTCGAAAGTCCTTGAAGCCCATCCCTTCTTTCGCTGTAAAATAAATTAATAAATATAAACTCACACCCTTTTGTTCTCTCGCGCCGCAATTATTGACTTGATTTTCACCCTTTATCTTTGCACTAAGCCACTGGAATATGTGAGTGAAATTTTAAGAGCGACGTGAAGGAGAGGGCGACTCGGCCAACGCTCTCAGGACGCACTTGGTATGCGAGACATTCGACGTGGCAGTCGGTGGGGCCTCGGCTGCAAATTTACTCACAATGCTCTGAATTCGTTACCGGGGAGTGAAACAACAACAACAAAAAAAACACTAACAAAGCTGAAATCCTGATAAATCATAAACAAACATGGATGAGGAATGTTAATCTGGTGCCAATACGCAGAGGGAGAGTCTGAAGGTTAGCGTGGATGCGGAGTGTTTCTGTCATGTACGTACATATAGTGGACAGGAAGTGGCTTCAACTGATTAAAAATGTATTTTTCTTCCTTTTGTTTCTCAAACCAATATCCTGTCGAGACATCACCACAAGGCAATAACACCTTGTTTTATCTTCCCAGAGAACATCCCACAGGCGCTCGAGGAATTCGGAGGCCGAGTCAACACCTTGAACTCTTCTCATGTTCCTCAAACCGTTCCTGAACTATTTTTGCAGTGTGTCAGGGAGCGTTATCCTGCTGAAAGATGTCACTGCTATTAGGGAACACCTTCACCATGAAGGGGTGTACTTGGTCTGCAACAGTGTTTAGGTAGGTGGTACGTGCCAAAGTAAAATCCACATAAATTCTAGCGCCCAAGGTTTCAAAACAGAACGTTGCCCAGAGCATCACACTTCCTCCACCGGCTCGCCTTCTTCCCATAGTGCATCCTGGTGCCGTCTCTATTTATATAGCTTTTAATGGTATGATTGCTCAGTGTATATTACTCTATTGGTTTGTGGTATCGTGGAATTTATAGGAACAAAAACAATAAAGTTTCCTTTTCTTACTAAACGTATTACAACTCTTCATGGCGGTCGGGTTTGTTAGCTGTCTGATGAACCTTAGGCTCAAAATAGGTGAATCATTGGTGCCTTACTGCTAAAGATGTATAATGAGTGTAAAAATCATATCTTCAAATATATTTTGGATACATATGAGCGTTCAGCCGAGTCATGCCAACATGTAATGATGACTATTTAAAAATTATGACATGTCCTTGCAACAAGCAGCCAATCACAAGTCACCGCACTAATCATCCAGAATATCATCAAGTCAATCTGTAAAATGATGATTTGCCCAATTTCTTGGCTCCTGTGACACACCGAGGCAGACGAGGTGGTTAATTTAAGCACTGACAGCAGTATCCTGACGGACTATATTACATTATCCTCTCTCAGCTTTACTCCAGATTCCAATTTTCAGCCTGTCCTCTCTAAATATCACTGACGGGTGGCTCAGAGTGCTGACAGTGATGGAAAAGTCAAGAAGTTAAAAGTTCACGGCAGTAATAACGTCAGGTCATCCGGGCAGCGACTGAGACACTTCATCACTTCAGGATCATGATATGTAAGGAATAAAACACTCCGTGTCGACCCGAGTTACTTTAACCACGTGGACGTTGATTATTTTCCTACAACAGCATGACAGCAAGTGTTTTACTCCTCTTATACCGCAGCAATTTGCCAACAATTACATGAACAACAATTTATTATATTATATATTATATATTATATTATATATTAAATTAGAAATTAGAATTTCAACCTTTTAATCAGTCTTTATTTTTTTCAGAAGTAAAAACAAAATCTCCATCTGCCTATCTATCAATTTGAATTTATAAATATTTTAATACATAAAATGAAGGAATAAATGTAAGTATGCCAAATTAGTTAATAAAATGTTTTTATTCGTAGTGTTTTTATTTAAAGAATTAAATTAATAAATACATTCAGACATTACATTAAAATGTATTTTAATATATTAGAGTAAAACTGACATTTATTATTATTAGGGGGCCAAGCACTGCTCTGCTTCTTCTAGCTAGGGTGTCTATGGCAGCCCATAGAACTGTCCTGTAAAAAGTTGTGAAATTTTGCAGACTGATTTGAGAGTATCTGAGGAACATTCGCACCAAATTTGGGTCAAGTGCTGCCAACACTGTAGCGGCACCATCAGGTCAAATCTGAGCCTAATTTGGAAGTACATTCACGGTCATAACTTTTGAACTGTGTATCCAAAATGTAAAAGCCAGGCATCGCTGGATTCCCTGGATGGATACGGGTTCAACGCATCCTGCGACGTCCACTTCCACCTAATTATCTTTTCCCTCATCTTGGATTTTTCAAAAACTGTTTTTTTCACTACTTCTCCTACACATTTTGTCCAATCATCACCAATTTGGTTCCCATCATCTTCAGAGTAAGCCAAAATGTATCAAAAGAATTTTGAATACTCCGAATGGTTTGCTTGTAATGAGCCAACAAATATGACAGCAACGCCGTCAAACAGGATGTGAGGCTTTATCTCAGCAAGGACTTTGCGCACTGAAGCAAAACTTGGTAGACACTTTTAGGACAATGACCTGAGGCTATACAACAAATTTCGTGACAGCACCATCTACTTGTCAAAAGTAACAAAAACATGCTAAAAATGCTTAAATCTAACTGCTATTTTAGCTAATCCTCCTCCAAATTTTGTCCAATCTTCACCAAATTTGGCTCACATCATTTTGAGACCTGTCTGAACAAAAGCTATCAAAGGAATTTTGATATTCCAGACTGTTCTCCTGTAACGATGTTCTCCTGGCAAATGCAAAAAAAATAGGTTATAACGGTGTATCTCAGCAATGCATCTATGTATCAACATGAAACTTGAGAAGTATTGTCAGTTACACGCCCTGAAAGAACCCAAGAAGTTTCGTGACTGCACCACCTTGTGCTCAAGAACTGTAAGAACTTTCATTTTGTTCCTTAAAACATTTGAGAGTTTGTGCTAAATTCATAGCTCTTTTTTTTTTTCCCTATAATTCCCTGGGGTATGCAGAAGTGAACACATGGCAAGTGTACTTCCTGTCAACCAGCTTGGATTTTGTCAAAAACTGTTTTTTTTTCACTCCTCCTCCTACAAATTATGTCCAATCAACCATAAATTTGGCATACATCATAGTCACACCAACCTGGACAAAACTCATCAAAAGAATGTTGATATTCCAAGCGGACGCCGAACAGGAAGTATGGCTCAGTATCTCAGCAATGACTTTGCACACTGACACAAAACTTGGTAGACATCTTCACCACCTTGACCCGAGACTACATTTTGTGACAGCGCCACCTACTGGTCAAAAGTCACAATAAAATGTTGAAAATGCTTACATCTACGCGCCATTTTTTTTTTTTTGGACTCTTTCTCCAAATTTTGTCCAATCTTCACCAAATTTAGCTCACATAATATTGAGGCCTGTCTAAACAAAATTTACCAAATGAACTCTAATATTCAAAACTGTTCTCCTATAACAGACTGGCAAATTCACAAAACTACAAATCATTTTGAATCTCTTTGCCTATAGTTATAGCTCTGCTTTCCTGTGATTGCTTATCTAACATTTGTAGCACGTCTGTGAATGTCCAGCTCACCAAATCTAGCTACTTGGCCCCTGAAAATGATGCTTGCAGTTTTTATTATTATTATTATTATTATTATTATTATTATTATTATTATTATTATTATCCTCCCAGGTTCTAAAGTCGAACCCAGTCTTTGCCAGTTGTGGCTCAGTGATCAGAAGGTTGTGAGTCTGAATCCCAGCTGCTGCCACTGGCCCACCCACTGTATGTTGTCTCAACTTTCCGGTCGCTGTTTTTTTTTGGGGGGGTGGGGGGTGGGGGGGGAGGGTGCATAAAAAATTCAGTAAAGTGTAAAAAAAGAACCTCTCCACTCATTAATTCTCTCATCTGCTATTTCTCCTGAAGCTCTTTGTGTATTCTGTTTTACAGAGTGGCACTTGAGATGTTTGCGTTAGCGGAGAAAAGCTTCTTGTCCTTGCATTATGTAACGGTATGTATGGTTATTTTATTCTCAGACATGTTTGTGCAGAAGAAGAGTTTGAGTGCTGCAGGGCCACAGCACTGTACGACTCTGTAATGAATTTATTCATCACATTACATGGAGGAGAACATCCATGCTGTGCTCACGCTCTTCAACACTGAAGAGATACTCTAATGTATTTTATATATATATATATATATAGGCTGAAACTAGTGGTAGTGTAATAGGGAAACTCATGATAATGCGATAAGAAAAATTGTATTTAATCCACAGCAGAAAATGCAGTTCTAGATCATTTGTACATTTTCTTGTGATTGTGTGCTTGTTGCAAGGTAATTTAAAAAAAAGAGATGATTAATTATTTACCATCTGCTGTATCGCTTTGCTCTAAACCATGCCAGCATTGTTTAAATATAAATATGCATATAGTACATGTTAATGTAACTAAAACACATTTAAAACATGATTAATGCATCCATCGCATGCTCTTAACTAAAAATGCACCAAACTGGTACTGTACAAAAGACTTAGCACCCTACATTTTTTTTTTTAATATAAATTTTCATTTAAATGCCTATTTTATGCCCACTACATTAGTGGAAGTAAATAGATAAAATATATAAAATGTGTTGTATTTATTAGAAAGATTATAATCGTTTTATTCGTTTCTAAAACATTCATAGGGTTTTCATTGTTAGAGAGAAACTTTCATATTTAGTTAAATAATGAACCACATAAAAAAAGAGCATATAAATAAACATAAATACATAAACAAATAGTAGGTAATACGTAAAATTTATGATGTAATATTCAAAATAAGACCAGCAGTGATGGTTTCTCAGGTACATATCATTACAATGTGCTTAGTTCCGAACTCATCCCCTAAACATAAAGATATTCCATTAGCGCATTTTTGCCTTTACTTTAACGAACACAGCTCTGATTGTGTGAAACGTAAAAAGTGTTCTCGGCAGGAGATGAATGAGGCGTGAAACATGGTTTTGATTATATTTATTCCTCACAGACAGGAAATGTGATCATCAGGAAGAATGCCATTTTCATTAACAATGCCTTTGTATCCGTAGTCATTAAAGGGTTTTTTTTTTTTTTTTTTAAAGGATGTGTGGTTAAATATGGTATATAAATGGGTTGGATATCAATTCTGAAGCAAGAGGATGTAAGTGCGAATCCAAGCTATCAAGCTGAATCACAGTCAAAACATGAGAAGTCAGAGTAAGTAGGGAATGAAAAATGGAAGAAACAGAAAAAAAAAAAAAAAGGTTTTAATCAGGAGAAGCCAGGTTAAAGCAAAGAAAGATCATGTGGAAATGAGCTGCTTAAATACACAAAGGTACTGGTAGGAAACAGGAATCAGGTGTGTTCAGATGACTGTGATAAAGGTCAAAGATAAAGTTTGTGCTGGATCTGGAGCAGATTACGGAGCGTCCAAAACCGCGTACTTACCTACTATATATCAGCCGAAATACGTCTCTTTCTCCTACTATATATCAGCCGAAATACGTCTCTTTCTCCTACTATATATCAGCCGAAATACGTCTCTTTCTCCTACTATATATCAGCCGAAATACGTCTCTTTCTCCTACTATACAGCAGCCGAAATACGTCTCTTTCTCCTACTATACATCAGCCGAAATACGTCTCATTCTCCTACTATACAGCAGCCGAAATACGTCTCATTCTCCTACTATACAGCAGCCGAAATACGTCTCATTCTCCTACTATACAGCAGCCGAAATACGTCTCATTCTCCTACTATACAGCAGCCGAAATACGTCTCATTCTCCTACTATACAGCAGCCGAAATACGTCTCATTCTCCTACTATACAGCAGCCGAAATACGTCTCTTTCTCCTACTATACAGCAGCCGAAATACGTCTCTTTCTCCTACTATATATCAGCCGAAATACGTCTCATTCTCCTACTATACAGCAGCCGAAATACGTCTCATTCTCCTACTATACAGCAGCCGAAATACGTCTCATTCTCCTACTATACAGCAGCCGAAATACGTCTCATTCTCCTACTATACAGCAGCCGAAATACGTCTCTTTCTCCTACTATACATCAGCCGAAATACGTCTCATTCTCCTACTATACAGCAGCCGAAATACGTGTCTTTCTCCTACTATACATCAGCCGAAATACGTCTCATTCTCCTACTATACATCAGCCGCAATACGTCTCTTTCTCCTACTATACAGCAGCCGAAATACGTCTCTTTCTCCTACTATACATCAGCCGAAATACGTCTCATTCTCCTACTATACATCAGCCGCAATACGTCTCTTTCTCCTACTATACATCAGCCGAAATACGTCTCATTCTCCTACTATACAGCAGCCGAAATACGTCTCATTCTCCTACTATACAGCAGCCGAAATACGTCTCATTCTCCTACTATACAGCAGCCGAAATACGTCTCATTCTCCTACTATACAGCAGCCGAAATACGTCTCATTCTCCTACTATACGGCAGCCGAAATACGTCTCATTCTCCTACTATACAGCAGCCGAAATACGTCTCATTCTCCTACTATACGGCAGCCGAAATACGTCTCTTTCTCCTACTATATATCAGCCGAAATACGTCTCTTTCTCCTACTATATATCAGCCGAAATACGTCTCTTTCTCCTACTATACAGCAGCCGCAATACGTCTCTTTCTCCTACTATACATCAGCCGAAATACGTCTCATTCTCCTACTATACAGCAGCCGCAATACGTCTCTTTCTCCTACTATATATCAGCCGCAATACATCTCTTTCTCCTACTATATAGCAGGTAAGTACGTGGTTTGGGACGCAGCCGTGCTCTCTTGTTTGCTGTAAAACGGTTGAGCGCTGCCGTGTGTGTACGTCTCCTGTCTCACAATGCGGTGAAAACTCCCACACGACGTTAACAGTGTGATTAAGGTGTGTACGTGTCTGTAACGCACGTCGATAATGCGACTAAAACAGAAATACTCCACACGTCTTAATTCGATCCGCATTTACTTCGAGTATGACTTTAATCAGATTAAGGTCATCAATAATCTCTGTTTACATGCTAGTTTCTTAATCAGAGTATCGTCTTAATCGGGTTCATATCGGATTATCGCTGTCCATGTTAAAAAAATAAACCTCCTCATGCTGCACACCGTAATTAGCGCAGTAGCTTTCCGTCTGCGGTAAAAGATGGATGAGCCACTGGACTGCAGTGTGGAACTGAGAAAAAATAAATAAATAAAAATGAAATGAAGCGTCTCCTTTATCTCCCTAGAAGGCATGAACTACGAAATCTAATTAAAAAAGTTTCACTAAGTGGTTACTATTACCTGTCTGGCCTGTTTCTTTGCTAATGCTAGGTTAGACTAGCATCAATTGCAGTAGCTAACGTAAAATGGCTATGCAGCAAGTCAAATTCTAGCTAATGGTAATAATAATGCAAACTTCCCGAGACTTAATGACGTTTTCAGTGAAAAAAACAATAGATCTGCTTTATTACTTTTAGTACGTCTAAAAGTAATAAAGTAATATATGTCCGAAATGGATTTTTCTTTTAAAGCAGGTATATTGTTTTAGTCTGAAAACGACAGTCATTACATTACATCTACTGTATTTGATCTGTTGGGAACATTTAGCTTTTTACTATTTATACCATTATAATAATATATAATATATATTATATCTCTTCAGTAAATTTTGTGGCTTCCACTTTTAACTGAGTACGATTTTGGCACATTTCTCAGTACTTTGTTCATCTCGGTCCACGAATAACTATTTGGACCTGGAAAATGTTTACGAGCCACAATAGACCATCCTGGCTACGCCTCTGACCGTACGGTTTATTCTTCACACATTACAGCTTAACCTTCTCACAGCCTGTAAACACTTACTGAACAATTAGATAACATTCTCATTTAGCTCGAATATAATAATTGAATCAAATATCGCCAAATGGACTCAACTCTGCAGGAGATCGGGTTATAATCCCGTTTTTAATTCTCTCTGGAAGCTAGATATCCGATTGTAAAGACCGATCTGTCTGCGATGTTGTCCAAAACCCAAGCCTTTTAGGAAATGAGGTGGAATTTCAAACAGCCATCACACAGATGACGCCAAATTTGACAAGTTACATAAGCAGATGGTTTGCATCCAATATGGAGCCTCACATCGCTGAAGTTCTAGACAGTCTACATAAATATCATCTATAAACTCTAGTGTACAGTGAATAAGTCAGCGAGGGCATGATTTCAGACACTGCCTTCGTCGTCTTTGTCTCTCTGTGCACGGCAGCCATTTTTCTTTAAAGTAAAGTCAATATACACTTTTCACTTTTCAGTCACTTCCTTTTAAATATAAAGCAGCCTTGATGGTGAAAAAGGAAAGCTTCTCCTTGAAAGGCTTGGTTTCACTTCTGAGAGCTGTTTGAAATGAATTTCAGAAAGCCGTAGGAGGTTTGTCCCTATTTGAAGGCTGGTCATCAAACAATGGAAGTAAACAGGAAGTAGTAATAGATGAACGCACCAATCACTGAGGAGAGCAGGGCATAGAGGTGGTTATGATTTACAGAGGCATCTTTTAACTTTCTTTCTGACTGCACCCTTTTTTTTTATTTAACTCAGGCTTATAATAAATAAAACATGGCATAGACATTATTTTTTAAAAAATAATTATTTTATTTATTTATTTATTTATTTATTTATTTATTGTAAGCATAGTTTTTTATTATTCACAGCAGAAGTATTAGGTATTAGGGGTTAGTTGGTGAGTAGGACACTTTAGGAATGGATCAGCTTGGATAAACGTATAAACAACAACAACAACAATAACAATAATAATAAAGTAACAACAACAACAACAACAACATATTATTATTATTATTATTATTATTATTATTATTATTATTATTATATGATAATAATATGTTATTATTGTTGTTGTTGTTGTTATTAAAATTGCAAAACAATTTAAAATTTCATTTTAGTTTTTGGAAGTAAAGAAATTGTTTTTGTATTTATTTTTTGTTATTTTAAATCCATATAAATTATGCGCATGTATGTATATATTTATTTATATTTATATATTTTATTTGTTTGTTGGTTTGCTTACAGCACAATTACTAGGGGTTAGGTATAATAATTATAATAATAATAATAATAATAATAATAATAATAATAATAAATCAAATCATGTATATATATATATATATATATATATATATATATATATATATATATAT
Organism: Ictalurus furcatus; assembly: GCF_023375685.1. NCBI lineage: Eukaryota > Metazoa > Chordata > Actinopteri > Siluriformes > Ictaluridae > Ictalurus > Ictalurus furcatus. Next base: position 18,172,304 of record NC_071281.1, read on the forward strand.
ATATATATATATAATTTACATTTAGCTATTTTTAAGCAAAAATATCTAATTATGAGTTTAGCTTAGTTTTTCATCATTTAGAGTACAATTATTAGGGATTAGAGAGCAGCTAAGCAGTGAAACACTTTAAGTATTAGACAAAAACTGGTGAAAAAAAAAAGAATTGTAATTTTTCTATTATTTTATTTAGTTTATTTTACTTTATTACAGTATCTTCAGTTTTTATTAAAATCTTTCCAAAGCAAAACATCTCTTTTTTTTATGTAGTTAATAATTTATTTATTTTCATATGAATTCAATTAAAATAATATATTTTTTAAACCCAGACTTTTTTAAAAAAAAAAAAATTATTATTATTATTCACAGCGCAATGATCCTGTGTTAAAAACGATCATAACGACCTGAGCGTAGCCGGGATGAGGTGTGACACCACATCATCATTTAAACGAATCTAATCGCGGCCTCGTTAGAACCGAGGATTTTCGGGTCCATTAATGAATTTCTGCTTCTATTTAGCTTCTGGCAAGAACCATTCCAGAGATCTGGCACTTTTTTTTTTAATCATGTCAAAAAAAAAAAAAAAAAAAAAAAAACTGGTTGCATTCCAAACGAACTAATTAAACTCAAAGCTTCATCATTTTACTGTAGTGCAACATTAGTTCGGTTTGATTTATCACCGTTTGAGTGGTTTTACATAGTCTCAGGCAGGAAATGGCATTAATTCCATTAATTTGCTGAAATTTATGAGTCATTAATATGAGCACGAGGATGTGATATGAGCACGAGGGAGCGTAAAATTCAAACAGAGGCAGACGGCGGAAAAAAACAGGCCTCAGGTTATTAAATTTCTGTTTCTCACCTCACTCACACTCTTTTTTCCCCCCCTTTTTTTTTACATGCTGCCGGTATCTTCCTGTACGTACCCCTGTGACCTTCCTGCTTCGAGTAAAGTCTAATTTCTTTCAATGTTTAAAATTTTGTTCTTTTCATGTAACTAGCATATTTAATCAGATGTAGTGCGTTAATTAAACCCTGGAGAGATCCAGCCTGGAAAGAAGTTCCACACTCAACAGTAGCAAGTACTACCAATTTAGCTAGTTTACTAGGATTTGTGCTAGCTAGCATTTAGATTACACAGTATATTACTCTTTGCTTAATTGCTAACCTTTCTGTCCATCAGCATTTCTTTTTACCAGAGACTGACATTTGTGATTAGCCGCTAGCGATTGGGCGAGTTTGATGTTTATGCTATTTGCTAACATTTCAGCTCTGTGCTGTATTTTGGTTATTTTCTAGCATTGGACTGATTACTAACTTTTTTGGATAGTCAGTTGTCAAGAAATCTCATGTGGAACATTGCAGCTATTAGCAATACCGGTAGCTGCTAGGATTTATGCTAGCTGTCGTTTGCAGCTAACGTTATGATGTAAATAAGTTAAGTTTTGGTTATTTGCCTTGTTGGCTATTCGGTGGTATTTGTGATTAGCATTTTATTAGTGATTAGCTTTTAGAATTTTTGATGTGGCAGTTTTTGTTTTGAGTTATTATTAGCATGTGGAATTGTTGCTAGCATGTGATGTTTTACTATTGCTCATCTGATATATATATATATATATATATATATATATATATATATATATATATATATATATATATATATATATATATATATATATATGGAGGCATTTTGCTCATTCTGATCTGCTATTCAGTGCCATGTTAACCTTAGTTTCTGTTTTTCGGTTCACATTTTTTTATCCTTGTCCCTAGTTTTGATCACTATCTTCTAGGGGACCATGCTGCTGTGGATGCGTATGTGAGTTGGGTGATAGAAAAAAAATTAAAATATCACCCCAGAAAAAGGGGAAAAAGAGCAGCTAAGTTTAGTTTGTTAGCCTGTAAGTATTTGAGACCCAGTGAAGATGAAGCTACTGCATAAGACAACGCTGGGAAAAGTATTTTTCCTTTGTGTTAACACTTTTATATCACATCGATTGAAGTGTAGAAGTGTGTGCTTTAACTGTGGAGAATATGACTAGTTGACTACTTTTTAAAAAAAAAAAAAAAAAGACTAGTATGGAAAATGAAAATTTGTGTAAGTCTTGCAATTTCTTGTGTAACGTCTCTGTACTTGAATCAGTGCTAATTTATTGTTTACCCTCCTAACCTCAGCTATGATAAACATCAATATACAGATTAGCATAAACCCAAATCGGGCGTTCGTTTCTTACTCCTAACTGTGATGGAAGGCAGTCAATTTCACCTGATGAAATCCTCAAAATCCCTTCTGTTCCACTCTCTAATCTCTCGCCAAACTCCATCGCTAGTAATCAATTATGAACCCGAGAGCCTGAGACGTATCTCGAGGCTTCGCCACCAAATAAGATGCAAAGCTGTGATCCTGAAAGACTTTGTATCTCAGGAATAATGCGGTTCTGAGCGTCTCAAGCGAGACACAGATAATTTCAACACATAAGCAGATTCTCCGAGCGCTTTAATCAATGCCAGCGGCGCGTTTTAGCCGAGGGAGAAATAACGAGGCAATAAAGAGATAATGCCAAAGGAACCTGGAGGGATTTGGTGATGGAGAAACATGGAACGATGGAACCCTCGGGGTTCTGAGCTACAAGACTCCTGATAGGACGTTTCAAAAAGTGGTAATAAATTTATTTTACTTCAGTCATATAAGAGCACCAATATAAATGAACTCACATGGATAAAGCTGACATTTTCTATAATAATAATATTTTAATATATCGTCATAAAGTGTTTCATTTGGGGGAAAAACATTAAGAAAGGATTTAAGAGACAAAAAATTGTCTTTTATTATACCTTTGTAATAATTAATATAATATCAAATAGTGTTTACTGATAGCTTAGCGGCTCAGTCATCTCCAAAAGTATTGGCACCCGTCCGGAACATGAACCTCACATGCAATGAGTTTCGTATTTTGAACATAAACAAATTCGGACACTGTATAATTAAATAAAGACATTTTGGCAAATAAGTTATTAGGGAAAATGCTGTTATTAAAATGAATGTTTTTTTTTTTTTGTTAGGCAAAAATGATTCCCCCCATTCTCTTGTGGAGGCCATACCACAAGATGTAAACCCCTCATCAGCAGTGAGAATCAGAAATCCAGACTGGAATTCACAAAGAAATACAGAGATGATCCACAAAAGTTCTGGAACCAAGATGAACCTCTACCAAAGTGATGGAAAGACCAAAGTGTGGAGAAAGAAAGGATCTGCTCATGATCCAGAACATACAAGCTGATCTGTGGAACATGGTGGAGGTCGCGTCATGGCTTGGGCTTGCATGGCTGCTTCTGGAACATTCTCACTAATCTTTATTGATGATGAACTTATGATGGAGCAGCAGAATGAATTCAGAAGTCTACAGGAACGTTCTGTCTGCAGATTTACAGAGAAATGCATCCGAATGAATCAGGAGGAACTTCATCATGCAGCAAGACAACGATCCAAAACACACTTCCACCTCAACACAGGACTTCATCAGGGGGAAAGTGGAAGGTTTTAGACTGGACAAGTCCATCACCAGACCTTCACCCAACTGATCAGCATCTCACCTCCTGAAGAGGAGACTGAAGGGAGAAACCCCCCGAAACAAACAACTACTGAAAGAAGCTGCAGGAAAAACCTGGAGAAGCTTCACAGAAGAAGAAACCAGCAGTTTGGTGTCGGTGAGTCGCAGGAGTGATGACGTTACTGCGAGTAAGAGATATTCAACCGAACATTACTAGTACTAATATTTACTTTCATTTACGTCAAGACTTATCTGTTCCTATACTTTTGCTCACCTAAAAATCGGGTGGTCTGATACAAAAGGTGCCATGTTCTAAGTTCTTTAACATGTCTAGATGTAAATATCAAGAAAGAAAAGCTGAAATTCTGATGTATCATCTCATATTCATCTTTTAATCTCAAACCCAAATGTCTTCAATGTGTAGCACAAACAGAATTGCTGTTCCAATACTTTCAGAAGGGACTGTATATACAGTAATGAGATATAACGTAAAGAAATGTGATTTAGACGTGATTGTTTAGACAAATCTCATGTACAGTAAACTCAGAAATGATTGCCGTCCATATCTGAGTGGAATGATTATGAAACTTTTTGAAACCTTCTGGTAAGGATGATGAAAGATGAGACGTTTCTCTTGTTGTTTGAATAATGACGTGTGTGGATTTTTTAAGGTGCAGTCATTTTTCCCTATTATTTTGATGAGTGCAAATCATTTTGAATTACGAGCGTGAGCTAATGCTAATGCAGAGGGATGTGTACTCTTATTATTTTTTAAATTTTTAAAAAAAAAAAGTAGATTTAATGATTAAAAACATCTAGAGGTCACGAGTGTGTTGAGTTATAAACCCTTCAGCCCGGTGCAAACAAGGCTGATTGATTTCCTCCACCACGGCGTGATTGAGAACTCGGTGGCCGTATTTTTTCCCGCCGTGACGACTAACGGTGAGGATTGATGAGCAGCACTACTGAGTGAAACACATGATTATGAACAATTAAGACAGCTGGCTTGAGAGCGGCCATCTTTTTTCCTCTCCTCAACGCGATGGCCTGTCTATTGATAATGTTTACCATAAAACTCTTTTAAACCAGGCGTCGCCTCAGAAACTTTGCCATCACGCTGATATATGAAACCATTTCCCCAAACTAAACATACTTCAAAACATTATTAGCGCCATCGCCGCGATGTATTAAGGTGAGAAGCGCTGAAGGCGGTCTGCTGCGGAGCCTTTCCCTTTTTCCTCGTGATGAAGTGCCTTTCAGTTCAGGCCTCTCTCAGACACACGCGGAGAAATGGGAGGAATTTATCAGCGTTCGCTCCGTCTCTCTCTCTCTCTCTCTCTCTCTCTCTCTCTCTCTCTCTCGTTTTAGAAGTTAGTGAAGGAGAGGCGAGTCTCGCTGACGGTTTAGCGAACGCTCCGTACAGTACGTTACGAACGTCAAGCGGCCGGTTCATATGCATGTAAATCAGGCCGTCGAACAGGAAAGCAAAGAGGTGCGTGCTTGAAGTAATGGGCCAATTTTTGTCAGGTCTATCGAGCACAAGATTTAAGCATTACGAGAAACGCCATCGCTCAACGTGCTCATGACAGCCTTTCATTTCGAGCTCGGCGGAATGAACACGCGTGTTTGTGGCGGTTTGAGATTTATCCAAATCATCACGCAGCTGCGGCCCTGCCACGACAAGTCGAGAGGGGAAATAACTTCTTTAGTGCTAATGATGGATCGCCCTGTTACCTGCTTGTTATAGAGGCAAAGGTGCAATTAGAGTGTTTACCTTCTTCTCGCTTCGGAGATCTTCATTTCACTCGCCGCAAGTCGAAGTGTTCTGTTTGTGCGTTACGGATTTGACATATTTCACGACACTCAAAAGCTCGAATATGATTGAACGTTTAAATCATAAAACCTTTTTAGAGAGAGAGAAAGAGAGAGAGGGGAAAAAAAAAACATCTTCTAGCTTTCGGGTGAAAAAAAAAAAAGAGTAAAAAGAGTAAGAAACTCGTGCAATTTTTGCACGAACCATGAATCCTGTAGAAGCCGTGCTTTATCCTTTAGGCCTCTCATTACTAATACATCTTTAATATTAAATCAATCTATCGTTGCTGCCAGCATTCTTCTTCTTCTTCTAATTCTAATTCTTCTTCTTGAATTTTTTTATTTAGTTCCCCGCTGACCTTTACGGCTCCTCGAGTAGAAGTGTAGAGGTGCTTGTCCGTCTCCACCTCACACACGCCGCCATTTTTTAATAATCACAGCAGGGTCAAAGCCTCGGGCAGCGGCACTGTAATTAGGAATCTCTCCTAAACGGAGGCAGCAGGTCCTGGCTGAGAATCACGGTCGCATGTTTTCTTGTCTCATTATCGCCGATGCAGAGCCAAGTTGCTCACAGAATCTCCACTTTGATCACTCCGCGCTCGGAGATACTGCCAATTCCCAGGAGGACAGATTTAACCGGTGGCTCTTCAACAAGTGTGCAAGCGAGTTTGAGTTAGCGTCATTGGCTAGCCTGGTAAAAACCATGATTAGGGCTTTCGCAGCCAGAGAGTGAGCCGAGCTCAGACACAGATCATTTATTGCTCCATCTTGCGCAAAAAAGGATGACTGTTTGCTCGCAGATACACCCACTTACAAGGCTACAAGTCGCTCCTGGCGTTTCTCACACTCTTCACAGTCTTACAGGGGATTTTTCTCTTGGAGAGAGGATTTACAGCACGGCCAGAAAGAGCCGGGAATCTCAGGAGTCCCGCTGACGTTATTGAGGTTTCCGTCAACATGAATTTACTTAGAACATCACGATGAGGTGTGTGATGTGATGCACGTTTTAGTTTATGGATATTTATATCAAAGATCTGACGTATGGAAATAACATGATACAGTTCAATTTTGTTTCAATGCGATGCCATTCAAAACCTTTTCAGTATAAAATGATTCAGAGCAGCTTTGATAAAATTAATTGAGAGCCATTTTGATTTGGATAATGATGGATATGATTCCGACATGTTTCCATACAATGTGATTCTGAGCCACTTCAATACGATATGATTCAGAGCTGTTTTGTAACATAATTCAGAACTTTTTTGTTATATGATTCAAAGCTTTTTTTGTTATGTAATTCATAGCTTTTTGTTATATGATTCAGAGCTGTTTTCTTATATGATTCAGAGCTTTTATTATATGATTCAGAGCTTTTTTGTTATATGATTCAGAGCTGTTTTCTTATATGATTCAGAGCTTTTATTATATGACTCAGAACTTTTTTGTTATATGATTCAGAGCTTTTGTTATATGATTCACAGTTTTTTTCTTATATGATTCAGGGCCTTTGTTATATGAGATGATTCAGAGTCGTTTACATCATTACAAGCATACAATTCAGAGCTGTTTCCATGCGATGTGATTGGTAAATGTTTGAATATGATTCAGGGCACGTCTCCAGGAACACTAGGAACACGAGGCAGGAATGCACTCTGAATGGGACAGCGTGCTACAGGGCACCATGCACACGCATAATCACACACTCATTCACATCTGGAGCAATTTGGCATCGCCAGTCCACCTATGACATGTTTTTAGGACATGGGAAGAAACCAGAAAACGTGAAGGAAACCCCCATAGACATGGGGAGAACATGAATCTCCACACAGACGGTCACCTGAGATCAGGATCGAATCCGGGACCCTGGAACTGTGAAGTGGAAACAATTCATATTTAATCGCATATAGTGATAGCGATGAAGACTGAGAGGCCACGCCCATTTTACCAGCTTCTATTTTAAACTCCTGTTCCAGAAGTTTGTGAAACATTCGGTTAGATAGCCCCGCCCACCCAGCATAAATCTTTTATCGATGCACTGTCACTCTGGTCTTATCCTTGTAATTACGCTGTATGTAATTTATCTGTGGATGACACAAAAGGCTTTCGGCAGCGCAATTATCGAAGTTACCCAGAGCCACGGTTCCTATACGTCTGAAAAGTCTAATTATGACTTAATTAAGCTGCGCAATCTCAGACCTCACGAGTTCGACGAAATCTGCCGGTATTCAGTACTCGACGCTCTTTATCTACTGCATATCATCAGCACGATTGAAAAAAAAAAAAAAAAAAAAAATCATTATTTATTTTTTAGAGCTCAACCTGTGATGATTACACAATTAATTAATCAGTCATTATGCTCAATTTATCAAAGGCATGTGGAGTAATCAGCGCATGGACGCTCCTGAGGGAGCATAGATATGTCTTAATGATGGATTCATCCTGAGAAAGCCAGTCAACATCCCACTACACACCGCATGAGGTACAAATATTAAATACGCCATTTTCTCTTTTTTTTGCAGTCTGACATATTTCCTTGGAGAGTACCCATGTGGTGTTCACAGCTAAGGTTAAAAATATAATAATAATAATAATAATAAAAGAAGTGAAGTCAGTCTCAGAGCTTTATCCGTCAGGCAATAAGCCGAAAGTGACATTTTGCCAATAGAAAATGCCACAGCGACGATCATTAGGTTTACGCTCATAGTGGTCAGCTGTACAGCGCAAAGGTCACCAAAACAAGAGACTTGCTTAACGTCAAATATAAATCACTCCCATGAAACTGCGGGCTTTTATTTCCTCACATGTTCCATCAAAGTCTCCGTTCTTGGAGTGCACTTTTCCTATCCCATGAAAAAATATATAGTTAAACATCAGCCTACAATATTAATGCAACAGTAAAATAAATAAAATGCAAACAATGTCTCTGTTACTACACAATGTAGCTGGTCAGCGTCTGAACTATTTTATTTATGCACTGGAGATGTTAATGAGGCTAATGTTGCTAACAAGTGATAGAAGAATTTACCCACCCGTTTAGCATCATGCAAACTGCAAACCTAAAATATTACAAGCTTCCTATTTCATAAAACAGACATCTGTTGTATATTAAATAAAAATAAATGAATGTACAAATCAAATTGGTATTATAATATCATCTAAATTAGTGCTTGCTTATAATTTACTTTCAGATTTTAGGCCACACCCCTGAACTGTAGAGTGACACCAAAGTCTGTTTTTTTTTTTGGGGGGGGGGGGGGGGCAGTTGGCTCTTCAATGTTATCATGTTCATCTCTTATGAAAAAGAGAAGCACTTTAAAATGATATGATTCAGAGATGTTTCAGCACAACACAATCTAGAACCATTTTTGTATAATATGATTCAGAGTCATTTCAGTGTGATTCAGCGGTGGTTCAGTTTGATATGACTCAGAGCTGTTTTTGATTATTGAATATTCCGATATAATATGATTCAGAGTGTTTTTAGTATGATTGGTTTGGAGCTGTTTGATACAATATGATTTAGAGACATTTTAATTTGATGTGATTCAGAAGTGTTTCGATCCTCTCTGATTCAGAGCCATTTCAAACGGATAAAATTCAGGACCTTTTTAATACAACACAATCCAGAACTGTTTTGATATATGATTCAGAACCATTTCTATAAAAATTTGATTCAGAGCCATTTTGATATTGTATGAGAGCCGTTTAAATACGATACGATTCAGAGCTGTACTTATAAGATATGATTCAGAGCCGTTTCGATATGATATGATTCAGAGCCGTACTGATAAGACATGATTCAGAGCCGTTTCAAAACGATACGATTCAAAGCCGTACTGATACAGAATGATTCAGAGCTGTTTCGATATGATGTGGTTCAGATCATTTTGATATGATTCAGAGCCGTTTCACTTAGACGCAATTAAGAATCATTTGAATACAGTAAGACTGAGAAATGTTTCTATGATTTCCACAAAAATTACACAAAGCCGACAAAGTTTGCATTATGCTAAAGTGGAAGTTAGATTACTTTTATGTAGATTACTTTTTAGCTACATGACCCCTGAGGTTCTAAAGAGAAAAAAAAACCTCAAAAACCAAACTCTTTGCAGATTGATTCAAATCAGTGAATTGTATAGAATTGTTTTGATTATTAATATTATTCTGTTCATTGGTTTACTACCACGAATACTAAACTTGCGTGTGTAGAAACACACTTACAATGAAATATTCTATATATCTACCTACAACCTCTGTTTCAAAGTTTTGCTCCAGATTCTTCTTCAAAATGACTCACTCGCCCTGGAAGAAGAGACAGGCAGAAAAAAATAATCTTTCAAGGCCAATGAAGTCCTGCAAAATTGCCACTCTCAGAATTGTGGATCCATCTTATAACCTGAGAAACTGTTATTTTGAAAACCTTGGGGGTTTTGAACAACAAAAATGTTCTGATTTCCACTCGGGGCACATCTCCTCCAGGCAGAGCAGCATGAAATCGTCTACTCTATGTGGAAATGAATCCTGCAGCTGTCAAGAATCGACGAGAGGAAAGCATGCATAGAGTCTAACTTCAAACGATTCACAGACTCAATCCAGAAATCTGTACAGGCCTCACTTTGAGTTTATGCCTCTTTGTGTGAGCAACAGTTTTGAAATCCAGCCAGATCTGCTGAGAATTTCAATTATCAGAAACCAGCTGAAATGTTTTTAGCTGATCAACTAGAGTTGATGGATAAACATTCTGAGGGATTCATTTTTACATAAACTAAATCATTGTATTGCAATAATTAACTAGATATAACATGTTCCGTATACATTAGAATGTGATCAGGTTCAGAGCTGTTTCAATCGGATGCACCCATTTTGAAATATGATTCAGAATCTTTTAATAAGATGATATTCAGACCCATTCAGACCCTAATATGACACAATGCAGAGTCATTTTGATATATGATTCAGAGTCATTTCAATATGTTATGATTCAGAGTCATTTCAATATGATATGATTCAGAGCTGTATCGATATGATATGATTCAGAACTACATCAATACGACACAATTCAGTCATTTTGATATATGATTCAGAGACATTTCAAAATTTTGAAATGTTATGATTCAGAGTCATTTTGAAATGTTATGATTCAGAGTCATTTGAAAATGTTATGATTCAGAGATATTTCAATATGATATGATTCAGAACTACATCAATATGACACAATTCAGAGTCACTTTGATATATGATTCAGAGTCATTTCAAAATGTTATGATTCAGAGTCATGTTGAAATATTATGATTCAGAGTCATTTAAAAATGTTATGATTCAGAGATATTTCAATATGATATGATTCAGAACTACATCAATATGACACAATTCAGAGTCACTTTGATATATGATTCAGAGTCATTTCAAAATGTTATGATTCAGAGTCATTTTGAAATATTATGATTCAGAGTCATTTAAAAATGTTATGATTCAGAGATATTTCAATATGATATGATTCAGAACTACATCAATATGACACAATTCAGAGTCATTTTGATATATGATTCAGAGTCATTTCAAAATGTTATGATTCAGAGTCATTTCAATACGATATGATTCAGAGCTGTATCGACATGATATTATTCAGAACTACATCAATATCACACAATTCAGAGTCATTTCAAAATGATATGATTCAAAGTCATTTGAAAATGTTATGATTCAGAGTCATTTCAATTATGATATGATTCAGAAACATTTCAATGTGACACAATTCAGAGACATTTTGATACGACGTGCTACGATTCAGAGTTGTTTCGATCTGATCTGATGCAGAGCCATTTCAGCGCGAGCTGATTCAGAACCGTTTCAAAGGGAACCAATTCTGAAGCATTTTGATACGATATGAATCGGAACCGTTTCAATCCGACACAATCCAGAGCCGTTTTGATATGATACGATTCACAACGGTTTCAAAACAATACAGTTCAAAAACAGAGTCATTTCGATATGATTTAGCTGTGTATAAAAGTCTAAAAAAAAAATCATGTAATACAACAAAAAAAAGGTTTGCTTTTGTATTTAATCCAATATCAGAAACACTTTATTTTTGTTTTGTCAGAAGCTGCTAAGGGAACAACTTGTTTACAGCCGTGATAACACAATTGAGAACGGGAACTACCTCGTTTCACCGACGTTCCACAGCATTAAATGTAACGATAAATGGATAATGGATGGATTGGGACATGGAGTTATATGAAAATAATAAACTTCAGGGTGGTAGCAGTAAGTTGTGGAATGAGCACAGCTCTTGGTTGTGAACTCAGACGTTTGTCTTTCTGCCAACTCTTTTGTTCTTCAGTAAATCTGAGTTAAAAGCTCACACCCACATCATAAATAAAAGAAAACACCAAAAACAAAAGTCTCCCAACAAATAAACAAACGTTCTAATGCATGGTTTTACACACGGCCACGTCTAAACGCTTTTCACATGCTGAGAATCAGAATGGAGCAAATTGTTTAGTTGTGTATGTGTATGTGTGTATGTGTGTATGTGTGTGTGTGTGTGTGTATGTGTGTGTGTGTGTGTGTGTGTGGTCTCCGAGTTTGTGTCACTTTCATGATCAGAAAGCATTCTGGAAATGAGAAAGTGCACAGCAGCTCCCATTATTTTGTCCCATTCCGGCATGTTTTTGTTTGATTCCCTCTTCAGAGCAGCGAGTACACAGCAGCTAATGTGACTCAAACTCGAAAGCTTTGGTGGAATGACAAAAAAAAAGAGCCGGACGCTACCTAATGACAGACATGAGAGCTGATTTGAATGGGAGAAAGATAAAAAGGGCGTTTTTACTCTATACTGAACGTCCCGAAGCGAATGCAAATGTGATGCATTACCACTCCCACTTCATTACACATCACACTTTATCTCCATCACCAACACCAGCCCCCTCCAAAAAAACCCCAAAAACCCACAGCAACAAGGGCCGGCAACTTTAAACCAACTTTTATCTCTTTCCATTGTCTCTGAGTGTAATAGTTTTAATAAAACGCTTGGTGCATCAATGCATCAGTGAAATTTTTTCAGAATAATATGAATATGAAACATTTTAACAACGTGATGAAAGGGAAATGGCGGTCTGCAATGTAGCTTTTATCCGAAAGCAAATATTTCACTCCACTCAACCATACAGCGTGTACTTACACACAGCTTTTATGTGTTTTTAGTTTCGTTGTTGAGTCGACGCAACTATGAATTTTTACTCTTTTTGACATTTTGATGATGAACACAGGAGCCAGATGAAGGGATAAAAGGCTGTGAAAACTAGACATGCTGCTACACAAGCTTTAAAAAAAAAGAATAAATAAAATAACAATAATAATAAGAAGAAGAAGAAAAAGAAGAAGAGGAAGAAGAAGAAGAAGAAATACAGATATACATTTTTTTATTGACAGAGAAGATGATGTAGTCCAAAGAAATATGTTTAAAAAATTTGCATATATATATATATATGAGTACACCCCTCACATTTGTGTAAATATTTGATGATATCTCTTCATGTGCCAACACTGAAGAAATGACACTTTGCTACAGTGTAAAGTAGCGAGTGTACAGCTTGTGTAACAGTGTAAATTTGCCGTCCGCTCAAAATAACTCAACACACAGACATTAATGTCTAAACCGCTGGCAACAAAAGTGAGTACACCCCTAAGTGAAAATGTCCAAATTCCAGTATCTCACAAAAAACCCTAAAATGTATATAAACCCATCAATATACAGATAATATCTTGGAAAAATTTATTGTTTAAAGTATTATTTCTGAGTATTAAGATCTTATAGCTCGGGTTACACAGGTGTACAACACAGGTGTAAAAAAAATAATAAATAATAATAATAATAATAAAAATGAACGATTTGCTTTCACGGCTAGAAAGTGTGATGTGTAACATTTGACCAAATGAACAGGAAAAAAAAAAAAAAATCATCCGGATATGTGTGAGCGAATACTGAACAATGCCAGTGACTACTGTAGAAAACTCAAACATGTATAAATAAAAAATAAAGAAATAAATTCAACTCCACGCACTGCGAAAGTGAAATGGAGTGCAAGTCCCATCGATACACTTCCACAGCAGATCTTTTTGCCAGGCGGGTTTTAGTGACACGCCAGATTACAGACGTCAGCTCGGATTTTACGAGCAGGTGCACTCGTATCCAACACGGACGAGGACGTCTTCAGTGCCGAGCACCTGCCTCTCCAACACACCGTCCTCTGCTGCTCCCGATGAAGAAGAAGTCCAGATGAAGTTATATTTCGGTCTGGGACACACCTGCAACCGCTCGGCATGAAACATTTCTGCGAAGCCACTGGAGCAGCTCAGAAACACATCGTTATGATGTCAGAAGTAATTATGATGATTTGCAGTGAAGCCATGAAAACTAGCAAGAATCATTTTTCCTGTTTTTTTTTTTTATTTTTTAATTTCGGATGCACAGGAACGCTCATTTTTACCTTAACCAAACTTCTCAACTGAAACCCGGCTAATGTGGTGCAACGGGACGATCAGAGCTAATACAATACTCCACAAAAGCAATGCTAATCTGGTTATTATTATTATTATTATTATTATTATTTTGTCATATTGAGCACTACATCATAAATGACTGTTACAGTGGCTTATCAACTCAACTCAACTGTAAAAATCTTTAATAAGGAGATTATTAAAGAAGCTATTTTGGTGAATTAAAATTTCTTTTGGGAAATAAGGAAAGAAGCGTAGCATCACAGGAAATGTCTGCGTTCTTACTTTAGTCTATATGACAAATGAATGAATAAATCAAAACATAATAATAATAATAAGAAGAAGAAGAAGAAGAAGAAGGAGAAGAAGAAGGAGAAGAATATGCGTGAAGCAAAAAAAAAAAAAGGTAACATTACTTGTTATTGAATTACTAAAAACAGATAATTATTAATTAAACAAACAGAAATGAAACATTAAATGAAGAACTAGCTCATTAATTAGTTTTAGCTGATACATAATCAGCCCGGGCCATGGCCCCCTTTCGCCCACCTGTGCGCCCACTCTGTTTCTTTCTCGTTACTGACATTTATTTTTTTTTACACTTCATCCATACAGTCCCTGTTTTCTTCCAAAAACACCCCACCTTGTTCTGTCAGCTCTGTTAGATGACACGCTGTCACATGCCTATTGTTCCTCGTGTCGTTTTTCCTGTGTTATATGAAACACCCTGAGTGTCAGTCGCTCAAAGGCAATGAAACGGCACGTGGCTTCTGAAAATAAACCGCTCTAAAAGCACGGACGTGCCGATAAGGGGTGTGAATATTAATGAGCGCTCTGGCAGGCCTCCAGAGCTTCGGGAGAAATTTACTTAAAAAACTCCAGGAAGTGTTTAGAACATTTTAACTTCATCTGTCAGCTTCAAAAACCTGAAGTTCTGCTGATGCTACGTTCTACACGTCACTTTGTTCTTTATTTCTCTTTTATCTGCCGTTAAAAAAAAAGACTCCGTGAACACTACTGTCGGGTTTTAACCCTAAACTGGAAACAAAACAAAACAAAAAAACCCTGAAAAATCAGAGCAGAATGTCTGCAGAGATGATCAGAGGTACGGTCCATGAGGAAGTACGGGCTGTGGGCGGACCTGTACAGTGATCTAACATGGAGTAATTCTACAGTAAACACTGGGACTGGGTAACGTCTCCATTAAAGCCATTTACTTTTCAGTGATATTTAAAATTATTCAGTCGGTGAATATAACATGAGGACACCTGCATTTGTGATAGAACTGCGTGATGTGAGATTCCAAAATCAAGCCTATTAAAAAAAAAAAAAAAACTTCAGTGTGTGACACACAAGTACATACAAAGATGTTTTCAGCTCAGTGGTGCGTAGAGCTGAAACGAAAATCGCAAAAAAAACTAAATGAATAGCTACCGCTACGCATAATGTGTAAGAGTTGGATCATATTTTAATAATACACCATATGTAGTAATACATTTATATGTATAACATGTTAATAATACTTAATAATGAAACGGTAATGATACGCAATGCATAATGATATGTTAATAATGCATATGATAATAACATGCTAATAATGCATATAATAATTACATGTTAATAATACTTATGGTAATAACATGCTAATGCATATGGTAATAACATGCTAATAATACTCAGTAATGCATATGGAAATAACATGCTAATAATGCATATGATAATAGCATGTTAATAATATTTAATGATGCAATATGCTAATAACGTGTTAAAAAATCTTAATGCAATATGCTAATAATTCATAATGCATGACAATATGTAAATAATGCATATGATAACGTTAATAATACTTAATAATGAAATATGCTAATAAGGCGCAATGCATAACAATATGCAAGTGATACTTATGATAATTACATGTTAATAATACTGACTTGTTTCATGAACATTTATAAATGGATAAAAAAAAAAAAGTGTGGTGTCTTTTTTTTATTAAATAAAAAATAGCTGTGGTATAAAAGGAATAAAACACTCTGTTTCATTGTATTTTATTCCTTACTTCCGGTGTGGGCGGGGCTTATGAGCCACTGAAGCAAATAAATACCCCATCTCATCTGTCATTAACACTGTACGCTCTCTGATGAGGAACAAACTTCTTCTCCCGGGAGATCCCTTACGAAGAAATGTCGTCATGTCACGCTCGGTGGCTCGGACGTCTCGGTTCAGCCGAGCAAAACCACACATCTGGCACACACACACACACACACACACACACACACACACACACACACACACACACACACATCTGCATGATTTGATAATTTCCCTAAGAACGGGTTAATAACACGTGTGTGACACGTCCCCGGGCCTGTCTCAGGTGCAGATCCGATATTGAATCATCCAATACATGTACAGTACATCACCGAGAATAAGACCCGGTGGAGCAGATGCAGATTTTCACAGCATTTACAGGACAGACGGGACAATGTGTGTGAGGAGGAAGGAAACATGTTTGTGTGGAGAAAACACAGTGCACCATAATGCTGTTGTACGATAATAAAAACACCACAGAAATCAAGTACGACATGAAAAACCAAATGTATGGACGTAAAAAAAAAAAAAAATAAAAATAAATGTATTAAAGAGTGCCCTGCATTTATACATTTGGTTAATAATAATAATAATAATAATAATAATAATAATAATAATAATAATAATAATAATAATAAAAACACCTTTATAATAATGAATGAATGAATGAATGCTTTTATTTAATGAATGCCTTTATTTAATTACGATGCTGATGATGATGATGATAATAATAATAATAATAATAATAATAATAATAATAATAATAATATTTAAAACATAATAATAATAATAATAATAATAATAATAATAATAATAATAATAATAATAATTGCGATACTGATAATGGTAATAATAATAGTACAAGTAATAATAATAACTCTAACCTGTCACCACCAGGACTGCCCTGTATGTATTTGTTAAAATAAAATACTTTGATGTGTCACAAATGAAGACAGTATTAATACATTTAATTTAAAAAAGAATAATTAAATTAAAAATGGCTTGTCAGAGGAATTGCTTATCTATAATTTCCATATAATATTATTACCAAAATTGTCATTGCATTTCATGGATTACATCCTGTATTGTGCAGCCCTAACACAAAGTCATGTATTTAAGAAGAAAAAAAAACCCAAAACCTGACAATCAGCATAAACTCTTCCTGCATAAATAAATAGATAGATAAGCAAACAAACAAATAAATAAAATAAGATCATTCTTTACCCCGTGATTGTTTATTTATTTATTTTGGTCGATGGAGAACGTCTGCACAGAGCAAATGCTTAAAAAATGCTAATAACTGAACTAAACTCACCCATGGAGCGAGAGATGGGAAATTACTCACTGTTTAAGCTGCTTGCACTCTTCTGTTTTTGCTGTAATGAAACTTTAATCGAATATAAGGCACGGGTTGCCAGGTCTTGCCCTTGACCTCCTATTTCCTGTGTCTTTTTCTCTCCTGCAGTTTTAGTTTGTATGCTAATTTGATTTCTCAGCAAACGGCCAGAGTAAATACACTGACTTCAATTATTTTAGAGCTTTAACTTTATTTTTAGTGTGTACTTAACTTTTCCTGTAAGCAGTATAGGATAGTAAGCTTGACTATTCAGAAGTGCAGACACTTAGCGTCTAGTTTCCTTTTAGTGACCCCCCCAGAGGATTGCACGCTCGCATAATTTATTCTGCTTAGCCTTAATTACTCGTAATACTATTTCCTTATTTTCCATCAACTTTAACGCAGAGGACTCTTATGGAGCGAGCATGCAGATTAAGTCCATTTTTCAGTACAATTAGTGCACAAATCTCCAGAGGAAAGCGACCGAAAAGCGCCGTGATTTTTTGCTTTAATTTTCATTATCTAAGGCACACGTGGATCGTCAAGAGGCCGGCGTGGGCAGAAACTGCTTGTTGATGCCATGCTAATCAGTGGCGAAGGCGCTTCTAGGTATAACCTACTTCAGTGGCAAATGAATATGCTAACCCACTTACACCATAATGAGGAACATAACATTTAACTGTGCTGTTTACAGCCAAAGTGAAACCGAGGGAGGCCCTTCACTCTTTTAATTCAGGTTTACAAAGCGAGACCGAGCTCGGATCTGGCCTCCTGCGACATGATTAACCCTGACTGAATCACAGCACCGAGCTCCGTTTTCCAGTTCCCGCATGTATCAGATATTGCCATTTTGAATTTTTGGCTGCACACACACGCACACACACGCACACACACGCACACGCACACGTACACACAGCTGAGCTCAAACTGTATGTCTGTGCCAAATTTCTGACTGCCTGTTGGTCTTCACCATATGGCTCAGGAACACACACAGCGTTTCACTGATAAAGGGAAGTGGGCGTGGCCTATGTACTCTAAACCTGAAGTGGGCGTGGCCTCTATGCATGTATTCCCTTTGAACGAGGCCACTCTGTGTCTGCAGGTCCAGTGAAAAAAATAAATAAAGGAAGCATGGCCCCTAGTCCAGTTCCAGTAAATGAGTGAAGGAGGCGTGGCTTCTGTTCTCTGAACATATCGTTTCAGTCAAGGAGGTGTGGCCTCCAGTCTCAGTAAAGTGAGTGTAGTAGTTTCACTGAAGGAGTGAACGAATCATTGTCTCTGTTCTCTATCTGTCAGTCCTCGTAAAGAAAGCATGGCCTCTTTGCCTGCAGCGCCAGTAAAGAAGTGAAGGATGTGTGGCCTGTGTGCATACAGTCTCAGTAAAGGAGGCGTGGCATTTGTACCTCCAGTCCCTGTAAATGAGTGATAGAGGTATGATCTCTGTCTACTGTTTAAGAGAATGACTGAAGGGGGTGTGGTCTCTGATCAACTGTTCAAGCGAATGAGATATACCTCTGTTTTCTGTCTGTCAGTGTAATTAAAAACAGGCATGGCCTCTCTGCCTGTAGTGTCAGTGAAATAGGCGTGGCTTGCAGTGAAAGAAGCATGGCTTCTATGTCTACAGCCTTGTTTGAAGGAGGTGTGGCCTGTGTGCAGTCAGTCAGAGTAAGGAAGGTGTGACCTCTGTCTAAAGTCCTATCATTTATGCTGAAATACTGTAGGTGCGACCTCTCTGCCAGTACCAGTATAAGAGGCGTGGCTTCCTTGCCTACAGTCCCAGTGAACGAGTAAAGGTATTGAGGCATGGCCTATGTTCTCCGTGCTCTCATATCTAGCCGCTGAAGTTACGTAAAAACCACGACTCGGTGGCGCTCAAGCACAGAACTGTCTTGCTGAGCACACGTCAATACCTGAAGAATAAGAATACGAAGAAGAAGATGCAAGCAAGAAGCAGGATGAACGTTATGCTGCTGGTGTCTTTGGTGTCTGAACGCCAAGAACTTTATGATAAACGCCACAGCGACTACAAAAATATTGATAAGAGGGAGTTGTTGTGGCTGTATTATTACAAATCAACGCCATTCAACATGCCAACGTCCATAAGTAGCTGTGGTACTTAATAAACATTGCAACTAAACCCTTGAAAAGCAATCATGTGAAATGGTTTTTAGGAACCTGCGATAATAAGTCCACGGGTTCCTCTTGAAACCTCTTTACTAGCATCCACCATTTTAGTAAGAGAGTGCATAAGTGACAAACCCGAAATAGAAGGCTCACTGCTAATAAATCCTTCTGCCTACACGCATAGACAAGGTATCCTTTAAAAGCACAAGATTCAAAATGACCCAGACTGCTCCTAAAGTATATATGCAGCAACACAACGGAGCTAAAGCCTCGAGTCGGCCATATTCTAGTTCAAAACCGATGAGAACGTCATGACTCGTTTAATAAGATTATGTTATGGCTATTTTTTTTGACGACTCTGAAATGTAAGGATATATTCTAAGCGATCCATTTAATTCTTTCAGTGTTGCTTTCTACACCTGTCACGTCTCGGAAACGGAGGCGGAATGGAATACAGAAGTAGGTGCAGGTAAAGACGTATTTATTTTAAGGGCAGGCAGACAAATCCAAATCGGAATCCAAAAAACGTAGTCAAGACAGGCAAAGGGTCAGGCGATCGGCAAACTGGCATAAACTGGGCTAAGCGGAAATCACAAATAGGCAACGAGAAACAAGGTCATACACGTGGAACATGAAACTAAGACTGGGAACTGGGAGCGGAAACCACCAGCGTGGTCTAGGTAAACTAATCTAACCTTAATCTAACCAAATCCATCTAACTATATTAACTATATCTAATACTCCGCGAGGTGTAACGGGAAGCGAGCGGTATATATCCCGAACATAATCGGCGTGAAGTGCTGGCAGCTGAAATCAATGAAGCCACACCCTCGAACAACAACCACTGACAAAACAGGGAGGAGACAGAACAGAAACCAAACAAACGCACATGTCCACAGTAAACAATGTCACGGTTATCAACATTTGAAGAGCATGCGCTCGCTGAGCACTCGTGCACGTATCCCGTGCATGCGCGCACCCTCCGTCTCTCCGAGCGCGCTGCTAAAAGGGGAGATCGTGACAACACCAAATAGCATCGTTTGTTTCATTGTCTCTTCCCGGCAAATGTTTCACGTCTCTGCTCAACGATAATCCGCGGATTGATAGTCCATTGTATTTATTTTGCACCTGGCATATATTTGCATACAAGTATTCTTGACCTCTTATTCATATAGCTAAGTGTCCCATTATTGCGTTGCTGTATTAACATGTTGACAAAAACGACTTTTCATAGTCAGCACTTCATCAATTTGCAGGAACGTTAATATAATATACCCACACACCCCCTCCAGATTAAAAAATAAAATAATTTGGGTATTCCCATAAGTATGTAAATGCTACTGCTGTGACTTTTATGTAAATCAAATCATTGCTTATTTAAAAAGAGTGTATTGTTTAAAATTAGCCCGTTCGTCTTTTTGCGAAGGCGTCACCACCGGCTCTCTTCTTCTTCTCAGTGATAAACGAGTGTCAGACACTAAAAGTTTTTCAGCGCCACAAAACGTTCACAGCATCCCTGTGTGAACAGGCCTTAATTCTACATTCATCTCTAATCTCACTTCCCATTACCATTCACACTCCTCCTCCTGCCAGGCTGAGGAACCCTCTCGCACAGGTTTAGTGACAGTCTGAAAATGTCTGTGTAAGGGTTTTTTTTTCCCCCTCAGTCAGGCTCAGCTTTATTATCCGGCTTGTCCCATTACACATCTCTCTGTACGCAGAGGTAGCAACAGGCCAGAGAACGGAGGCCAAATGAAGATAAATGAGTGCTGGCTTGTCATCCGGTGACACTTGCTCTCATGTTCTGAACCTTCACACCTCTATTTCTGGCCTGACCAGGTGTCTCCGTTCTCCACAAGGTCAGGAGCGGAAAGGTTCTCGTGTCCACCCGCTGAGTTTCATGACCGGTGGTGGAGATTATTTTTAGGAGTCTGTGTGACTATCAGCTCAATTCCACTGCGGTGTAAAGGTCTCGCACACAGGAGCAGAGTCAGTTATGGATGAATAATTAGATTAGTAAGGAATAAAACGTGTCAGTGTCTTGCTGTTCTAGTAAAAAAAAAAAAAAATCAACGGTTATCGAAAGGAAATCACTGTTACCATTCCAAAGTTGATTATTTTCCTATATAACGGCATGTCCAGAGTGTTTTATCCCTCTTATGAAACACTGATGTGCCAAGGATTGCAATTTGTATTTACATTACATTTAAGGCATTTAGCCGACGCCTTTATCCAGAGTGACTTACATTTATCTCATTTATACATCTGAGCTGCTGAGGATTAAGCGCCTTGCTCAAGGGCCTAGCAGTGGGAGCATGGCAGTGCTGGGATTCGAACTCACAACCTAACCTTAACCTACCTATTCATTTAAGAAAAAAACAACCTTTCTTTTAGAGTTGTTAAATCCACAATAGAAGTATAAATGCATCGATATTTCATTTCTCAGACTGAGTATGAGTACAAGTCCATGTTTTTTTGGTATTTTTGGTACAAGTCGATACCAAAATGTGTAACCTCCTTACTTATTAATCACTCAGTAATCAGATCTGGAAATACGTCCAGACCTCTGGTCATTAGAGTGACTAGGCTTATGTAAGCTGATGTTGGATGTTGGTATAGGAAGGAGTATGAGTAAATGAGCATATTATTAGACTGACTGTATACCGGTATTGGACTGGCAATATCCATCAGTAAGAAGCTAATTATGAAAATGAGTTGGTTATAAGCAATAATAAAAATAAAGAATTAAGTTCCAATATTAAAGCAGGTTTTGAAGTGCAACATTTTTTATCTCCCCTTGTTACTAAGACAAAATACAACACTATAAGTGCTCAGAAGTAATCTGTTCATGATTACGTTCATTTGATTTTGTCGCTATTGTTTTGCAGTAAGCCCGGGCCCTTCAAGACTCGAGGCTTTAATTACCGCACCACTATCATCACGGCTTAACTACTGTATTTTCCTCTCGCTGTTCTATTTACTCTACTGTTTTATCCCGACGACTGAATTAGAGCTGGAGAAAGTGGAACAGGTGTATGGATTTTAATATAGAGAGGAGCGAGAAGCGTAATCACTGTCCTCGAGAGCCAATGTTCTCCCAAATGCATCACCACACACAGATCTTCATAATAACAGAAGACTGAGAATCATTTTTAACATCTTCTTTCGGACTGTGAGTACTCCGGAGCATTCTGGGAAACGGAGCAGGTGGTTCTGTCTTTCTTTTCTACCTCCATTATTGTGTTGTGTTTGTGAAAGGATCACGTTTGTATTGATGCACCAATCAGATGCTGAGTACTTATTTTCACTACCAAACGAACATTAGATTAGTACAGTTGGAATCAGAATTATCCAGCCCCCGTTGCAAATCAGGTTTATTGTCAAAATTTACAGACTTTCAGCTGTTTGCAATGAACACATCAAACAAAAGCAACTGAAATAGTTCAATTGCTTCAAGTGTTTTCCCCAAATTCAACTGAAAATGCAAATTATAATGATTTCTCCACTTTCAAAATTATTCACCCCTGAATAGAATCCCTCACAACAGCACAGATATGCAAAACAGGTGTTGTCTCTAGACTCAACTAATCAAGGGCTTCATTAGTTGCTCCAGGTGTGTTTGAGTTGGAACACATGAAATACCTGAACTGGCTAGGGGTAGAAAATGTATGAAATACCTGGACGGGGCAGAAAAAGGAAGATATCAACGGCTGCAAGCAGATTTGTGAGACGGCAGGTTGTGAAAAACCCTCGAGTGACTGTAAAAGACCTGCAGCGAGACCTGGTGTAACAGGCACTGAGGTTTCAGTGAGCACAGTAAGGTGTGTACTAAACGCAGAAGGTTTCCATGCCAGAACTCCAAGACGTTCACCACTACTGACCCAAAAGCACAAGAAAAGTCGCTCAAAATCATATAAATAATCCACAGAAGTTTTGGGATTCTGTTCTGTGGAGCGATGAAACAAAACTGGAACTTTTCAGCACGATGGATCAGCGGTACGTCTGGAGGAAGAAGAATGAAGAAAGAACACTCTGTCCACAGTCGAGCATGGTGGAGGCTCGGTGATGCTCTGCGGCTGCTTTACATCCTCTGGCACTGGAAACCTGCAGCGTGTGGAAGGCGAGATGGATTCACTGAAGTATCAGGAAATCCTAGGAAAATCTCTGGTGGGATTTGAAGAAGACGATTGCAGCACGCAAACCCAAGAATATTACTGAACTGGAGGCCGTTGCTCATGAGGAACGGGAGAAGATTCCTCAGGAACGCTGCAGAAGCTTTGCATCTCGTTTACAGCAGGTCATAACAGCAAAAGGAGCTCTATTAAATACTAAAGATTCTCGCCATGAAGGGGGGTGAATAATTTTGAGACTGGAGAAATCATTAGAAGTTGCATTTTCAGTTGAATTTGGGGAAAACACTTGAAGCATTCATTGTGTCGAACTATTTCAATTGATTTTGTTTGATTTGTTCATCGCAAACAGCTGAAAGTCTGAACATTTTAACAATAAACCTGATCTGCACTGGGGGCTGAATCATTTTGACTGCAGCTGTATAATAAATATATTGACTTTTTTTTTTTTTTTTTTTTTACAGTTGCAAATAATAACTTAATGACATTTCTCATGGTAGCACCAAAGGGACGCTGAACTTTCATTTCCCATCAGCCCCAGCAGATTGCATGTCTTAACCACGATCACCTATGTCTCAATTCATCCTGATTAGCACCTCTCTATATGTTCTAGTTTGTAAACACATCATTGTCAAGCAACCAAATAAACAAAGAAAGATAGAAGTAACAAAGTTATACTTCTAGAATTTGCATATCTCACTGTTTCAATCTCAGGCTCAAGATTAGCAGGTTTTGTAGCGTGGTGCATAAATATGTATTTAAAAGTAAGAAATGCTATTTTTTTTTTAAATAGTTTAATGATTTACCCTAGACTGAAGTTAAGAAAATGACCTTCACAGAAGACATTTATAAATATATAAAAAAAGAAAGAACACCGCAGGTGTGTGACCACTTCACTAAATAACCAATCCTTCCTCCTCCGCTTACCACCCACATCATTTTCCTTTTCTTTTCTTTTTTCAAGTGATGTAGATGTTCCTACATTCTTTTTTTTAATTATAACTTCCATCATGGCACACTGTAGAAGTCGCTTGTGTGTCAAACTCACACTGAAAACACAAGCACACTTCAGAGACAGCAAAACCTGCACTGAAAGACAGCTAATGCATGCAGTGTGACCGAAACTGAAGCCAAATGAAGCGCACACACAGCAGGGTTCTTCAAGCTTGGCTAATTGCCTCCAGGTGAGCTCACTGTAACGAGCCAAACTCACCGAGAGCTTCCAAACACCAGGCTTCACTCCCCCTGGTGTAGAGAAAACATCCGCAAGTGTTCCGAAAACGACAGCCGATAGCATAACATGCTAAGTTTTAGTGAGAAGAATGAATCCATTTAAGTCTGGTCCAATTTGAATATTCTAAAAGTAAAATCATTCCATCGATCTATCTATCTATCTATCTATCTATTATAATCAGAGTAGAACCCTTGGGGAAGTGCTCTTACAGGAAAATAATAAACTTCACTCATTATTGTACTATATCGTCATGTACTATATTCCTTAAAAATATGCAGGACTTGTTTTGTTTTACAGATTACATCAATATTTATATCAAACTTCAATACTCTATCAATATTTGCTCTAAGATCCTCACAGTTCTCCACAAAGTCAGCTTCTTTTCCATAAACCAACATATTGTATAAAACTATTGGCACAAGCCTTAAAAATTTTCCAGAAAACATAGAAATATACGATATTTTTAACTTAATATATTTTTTAAAAAATCATCATTAATGTATATCTAACGTTGAGAGTAAAACGGAAATCTTTTTAAGTGTTTTTCAATTGCGTACTTTGATTCCTCAACAACAGATTTGTTGATTTCAAGACCAGGAGAGACCCAGACAGGAAGTACAGACGCTTTGATTTCCTGTGGCTGTTCTCTGAAATTTACCACGCTGAAGAATATCTTAAGCTGCTTTTGATCTCGCAGGCGGCTGAAAGAAAAAGCCTAATTTAGATCCTTTCAGGAAACAAACTCCTTTTTTTTTTTTTTTGCCTTCTTTTGTTTGATGTTCACTTGCGACATATCAAAGCCTTAATCTTCAATATCTCTGGAAAAATTAAATTGCTCTCTTGTGTTCTAGTCGGAGGGGGAAATCTAATTCTCTTGGACTTTTCTGTGACCTTTAATCCTGCGAGATCATGCATAGATCTTCAAACAATATTCAAAGGAATTTCAGCACGTCTGCTGGGAAAATTAATTGGCTGTTATTTATAAAACAGTCAGAATTTCAATAGTCCGACATGCAGAATTTATGAGTGAATTTACTAAGAAGCATTCAGACTTATGCAGAGTGTACAAAGAGACGAGTGAAAACGAAACAGAATGGTATAAAATGAGAACATACAGTGACTATAGCATAAACATAGACCAGCTACAAAGTTCAAAAGTTACAAAACATATCTATAAAGAAAATAAGTAAAACTCAGAAAAAGGCAGAGTTTGTCAATCTGTTTGTTCTCGTACATAAAAATGAAGGGTGATTGTGGTTCTGAATACATTTCATTCTTCTTATTACTGGGAAGAAAATGGTTGTGGAGAAATGTTGCATTCTGGATTGTGATTGGTCAGAAGGTGTTGGTTAATTTTCTAGAACAGCAGTCCTGACAGTAGCGCTGTTGCGATGAACAGGTTTATATTAACGCGCACGTTTCAGCGTGTTATTTTTTTCTATAACAGGCACTTGCACAGCATCTGCTCCATATAAACAGATTTTATTTATCTATTTTTTTTAATCTTTATGTGGTGAAATTTTCTGCAAGGAGATTGTTATTGCACATGTATGGAAGGAGTCTCCAGTGTCAGCATTTTGTAAGAGTCAGAGGTAAAAGCTGTAACTTTACATTTTCTGACATCTTCAGAGGAGTTTGTGCTTTGTGGTTTCTCACTATTTGACAAGCTGGGTTTTTATTTATTTAATCATTATTAAGAGAGCGAGAGCGAGAGAGAGGTGGCTTCGTGGTTAGCACGATCACCTCACACCTCCAGGGTTGAGGGTTCCGATTCCCTCTGTGGACTTGTGTGTGTGGAGTTTGCGTGTTCTCTCCGTGCTCTCCGGTTTCCTCCCCCAGTCCAAAGACATGCCTTGTAGTCTGACTGGAATGTCCAAACGTGTCTGTAGTGTATGAATGGGTGTGTGATTGTACTTTGCGATGGATTGGCAACCCATCCAGGATGTCCCCCGCCTTGTACCCCACGGTACCCGGAATAGGCTCCAGGTTCCCCGTGACTCTGTAGGATAAGCGGTATAGAAAATGGATGGATGGAAGACAGAGAGAGAGAGAGAGAGAGAGAGAGAGAGAGAGACGAGAGAATGGTGATGGAATGGCTTTACAGATGTTATTACAGAACAAAAAGAACAAGAACTAACTCAAATGTATAAATCAATACATTTTATGACGTGCCATCCGTTATTTAATAAACAATGTAATCAATGGCAAATTGCTGCGGTATAAGAAGAATAAAACACTTGAGGATGTTCTGTTAAAGAAAATGAGTCTGATGTTCTGACCGGTCAGCATCCAGAATTCACAGGGCAGTGGTCTAATATATTTTAATGACCTCTGAAACAAACAGAACATCAGGACATGAAGACCTGCATCGTGTTGGTGTATACTGGCCCTTTATTTATTTATTTGCTTTAAAAAAAAAAAAAAATCTATTTCATGGAGTAAACTGAAGTAAAACAGATGCAGTTTAAAGCTACATTTTCTCCTCCACACAAGCTCCTGAGGAATGCTGAATCAGTGATATACAATATATTTTCATAATCTTGAATTATTGTGTAGAGATCTTCATGAAAAGGGGCTTGAGATATGATTTACAGCGCCGAGACTCGATTACAGAAATATAAGACCTGCAGGAAGAAGGAAATTACATTTGGACTGTTGGATCAAATCTTTATACTGTAGCCATTTAAATGCAGCACCTTTAGGTATTTATATACTGGTTAAATGTTCTTTGACACAGAGAGACAGCTTATCTTCTTCATCACCCAGAAACATCACGGTCATAAATACTGGCACTTTCCAGTGCATCAAAATCACTTGACAAAAAAAGTCCTGGAATTTCTGAGGTATGTAAGCCTTGCTGAATGGTTTTATTATTTCCCAGACTGACATGTCATGAATAGCTGAAGCTGCAAATCTGCCACGTCCTGTCCCCTTGTTAATATGTGGATTTCAGCTGATGCAGTTTGCCGAGTAAACCTGGGCTCCGGAGTGGCACGTCGGCCGTCGGAAAAGTGACGGCAAGAAATCAACTCTGAGGGTGACAGGTCATAAATCCCTACAGAACGCCACTGGGGAAAAACACAGAGCTGAAGGAGAAAAAGATTTCAGCTCATGCATAGAGAGAGAGAGAGAGAGAGAGAGAGAGAGAGACAGAAAGAGAGAGAGAGCAGCTCTCTGCCACTCAAACCCCTCCCTCAAGGGACGATCCAACAGGCTGCATGCAAAGCAACCCACTTTCTCTGGGTCCTGAACAGAACGAAGGAGAGGGAGTGTCTGCAGAAAAAAAAATCAGAGCTTTCTTCCTATTATCTGGATGATCCTGAATGCCAATTACCCTGTGTTCTGTGGGGAGCGCCTGTCAGTCAGAATGTGACTGCTGAAAGCTGTGGCATGGTGGAAAGTCACCATTTATTGCAGAAGGATTCAGAGGAGTGGTAACATGTCCATGGCAGATTTGAGCTCCTGGTTATAACACTGCATGGGAAATTCCGTATGTTATAATTGAGGCCTCAATTGTATAATCTCTAGCCAATCTAGAACGCACTAAGATTAGGGGCGATGATTCATTACCTCTCCTGCAGAACAGGGACCAAAGCTTTGATCTTCTTCATGTCACCTGAATTAGAAGTCAGGTACGATGGTTATTTTACATTTGGCATTTGGCAGACTTACATTTATCTTATTTATACATCTCAGTAGTTGAGGATTAATGGTCTTGCTCAGGGTCCCAGCAGTGACAGCTTAGTAGTGCTGGGATTTGAACTCACAACCTTCCGTTCAGTAGTCCAATGTCTGAACCACCATTACCGCTACCACTGTCCCCCACTGAGCTACCACTGTCCTTTTGGTTACTGTACCACATGTTGGGTAGGAATTGTGGTCCAGCTGGTTACTGAAATGGACTTTAAGCAGCAAATGTGCTCCTACTGTTTATTGTAACACAGTGTGAGAAGTAACGGTGTTCTGATTCGTTACTGTAACATTTTAGACAGGATCTGTGGTCCAGGTGGTTACAATAACACATGTTGGGCGGGAACTAGGGTCCAACCGGTTACTGAAACACATTTTGTGCAGGAAATGTAGTATGATTGGTTACTGTAACGTTTTATGTGTTAGAATGGTTACAGCAAGTTCCTTAACTTAGCTGGAACCTGTATAACTAAATGGCTGACTGTACTTATAATATGCAGTGCAAAGCATCATGTTACTCTATTGGCCAGATTAAAGGCTCAGGCTTAAACTGGAAAAATGGGTTTTTAGTAACACAAAAAATTCTGTAGTTAGCAATTATTTTAGCTAACTCTATGGAATATTGAACCCCGATCACCTTAGCACTTTGTAGATGCGCCCTTGATGATTCCTTTAAATATTGAAGCCCCGGTGATGTGAATTTTTAAGATACAAAAACATTACCTTCAGTTAGAGTTAACAGAGTTTAATTTTGAAATGCGTTGGGCTGTCTTCTCTAGACTAAAGTGATGTTTGATCATTTGTGATCATTTTGTTCATGGGAAATGAAAGCGTGAACATCAAATGTCCAGTATAAAACCAGCCACAGGCTTTAATGTGCGCCAGGACAGAAAAAAGTTTTAAAAAAGCCTTTTTCATATTTTATATTCTTCTCTATTTCCATCCTGAACAGTACGGCCAGAGTGTACATATGATCAGTTTGGTTGCCATGTACAGTTGCAATCAAAAAGATTCTACCCCCATTGCAAATCAATGTTATTGCCAAAATTTCAGACTTTCAGCTTTTTGCAATGAACTGCTTCAAGTGTTTTCCCCAAATTCAACTGAAAATGCAAATTATAATGATTTCTCCAGTCTCAAAATTATTCACCCCTGAATAGAATCCCTCACAACAGCACACATATGAGAAACAGGTGTTGTCTCTAGGCTCAACTAATCAAGGGCTTCATTAGTTGCTCCAGGTGTGTTTGAGTTGGAACACATGAAATACCTGAACTGGCTAGGGGTAGAAAATGTATGAAATACCTGGACGGGGCAGAAAAAGGAAGATATCAATGGCTGCAAGCAGATTTGTGAGAAGGCAGGTTGTGAAAAACCCTCGAGTGACTGTAAAAGACCTGCAGCAAGACTTGGTGTAACAGGCACTGAGGTTTCAGTGAGCACAGTAAGGTGTGTACTAAACGCAGAAGGTTTCCATGCCAGAACTCCAAGACGTTCACCAATACTGACCCAAAAGCACAAGAAAAGTCGCTCAAAATCATATAAATAATCCACAGAAGTTTTGGGATTCTGTTCTGTGGAGCGATGAAACAAAACTGGAACTTTTCTGCACGATGGATCAGCGGTACGTCTGGAGGAAGAAGAATGAAGAAAGAACACTCTGTCCACAGTCGAGCATGGTGGGGGCTCGGTGGTGCTCTGAGGCTGCTTTACATCCTCTGGCACTGGAAACCTGCAGCATGTGGAAGGTGAGATGGATTCACTGAAATATCAGGAAATCCTAGGAGAAAACATCACGCCGTCTGTGGGGAAGCTGAAGCTTGAGCATCACTGGACCTTCTAACAGGACAACGATCCCAAGCGTACCTCAAATTCCACCAAGGCTTGGTTGCAGAAGTCCTGGAAGATTCTACAGGGCCATCACTGTCACCTGACTTGAACCCCATAGAAAATCTCTGGTGGGATTTGAAGAAGACGATTGCAGCACGCAAACCCAAGAATATTACTGAACTGGAGGGCATTGCTCATGAGGAACGGGAGAAGATTCCTCAGGAACGCTGCAGAAGCTCTGCATCTCGTTTGCAGCAGGTCATAACAGCAAAAGGAGCTCTACTAAATACTAAAGATTCTCACCATGAAGGGGGTGAATAATTTTGAGACTGGAGAAATCATTATAAGTTGCATATTCAGTTGAATTTGGGGAAACCACTTGAAGCATTCATTGTGTCGAACTATTTCAATTGATTTGGTTTGATTTGTTCATCGCAAACAGCTGAAAGTCTGAACATTTTAACAATAAACCTGATCTGCACTGGGGGCTGAATCATTTTGACTGCAGCTGTAATTGTTGCCCTAGTAATTCCGACCCTCTAGCTTTCAAAATAATTCAACCAAAGAAAGAAATAAACACCTGGATCTGCATGCATGCACGATGACAGGAGATTTTTCCAGTTGTTTCCTCCAAATTATTAAATGCAAAGTGGCGAGATGAAAGTTGGATGCACACAGAGAAGGTGGTAAAGAGACCAGCGGCTGTGATTCTTCATCCACTTGGATGGCCAATGCCTTGTCAGTTCGCCCATCTTCCCTTTTTTTTTCTTAAAATCAAATGTCACTCCATATCAGGCATCCCGAGGAGTAAATTCAGGTGAGATTTGCCTTGGCGTTGTTGTCTTGTCTATATTGTCATCCGGCTTATCCGCCTTTGATGAAAACATACAAGATGAATGTGGCAGTACCTGTGTTTGTCAGAGTCTGATTTTCATCAGATGTGAGTGCAATGATAAGATGCACAGCACCTGTGGGCTGAGGCATCTTCTGAATAAAAATCTCCAGCATGTCCAACCAAAACAAAAAAGACATGCATAGAGGGAAAGAGAGAAAAACAGAAAGGGACAGCATATACCGGGGTAATCTAAGAAAGATATGTTTTAGAGCCCGAGCTTTGACTCAGACCGAGAAGTGTTTTGGAAATTTATTTCTCCTGTCAGGACCTATTGATCATTTTAAGCCGTTTCATTAAGGGTAAGAGCCAGGGCTTAAGTCAGACTCTGACATTTTAGGACTTGAGGAAAGACAGATTTAAAATGCTTTAAAATATTTTGCTCGTAAACTTCATGATGTCTGTAGTTACCTCAACTCCACACAAAAAGTCGTACCTTTACACGATTTGTTCTTTGAGTCAGTTAACTGGTTTGTTAACTACTGGAACTTTTAATGCGTGATACATTTTAAATTTTCCACCATATGATAACCTAGTTATCTCGGTGCCCTGACCTTGTTTCACAGTATCGCGATAAAGAAAATATTTATCTCAAAATCTATGTACATCTTTGATATAACAAAAACCAAAACAAAAGAACAATACAAATGGACTCATTTTTCTTTCTGTGGTTTAACATTTACAAACATGCCTGATAGGTAATGTCAGAGGACATTTGTAATAAATAATTCTGACTGATTCACATGGATTAGTGTTCTCTGTTTAAAGTGCCAGTTGTGCTTGGTCATTAGTATGTCACACGACCAAAACAGGTATGTAGGCTATAAACGTTACCTAAAACCTCTGGAAGTGTTGCTTCTCTGACGCATTCTTTTAAATGTAGTGTATATTTGATTGTAAACTGGTTTTGTTTTGGTTTCAGTGAAAGGTAATAGGAATGAGTTTGCACCCTTTTAGTTCAAATTATTCCTTGTTATTTTTGGTTTTGTTAAAATGGACCACCGATCATTCGGTCACAGAAGGTCCATCAGTCAGTAGGTCAGGAACACTGACTATAACTGGTTTTCGTAAATGAACGTAACATTCTGCACGGCTCCTGACTGTTGACAGCGTCCACCATGTCACTGCAGTCCTGCCTGTAGCGTTGCAGGATGACGGTCATGACTGCTCACCAGACCTTCAGATGTACAGTGATTGTGACAGAAACACAAAGGTGGACCTTTTCACTCTGATTTCTTTACAAATAACTTCAGGAGACAGAGCCGCACTGACAGCAGGTGTGTGACAGACTGCTCCTGACTACAGGCTAAACGCTAGCTCATGAAAGCGATGTCTACATCTACAACTTTGGCAGTTTGGCTTTTCTATACGGTAGCAGCAAATCGGTGGGAATTAACCCAGGCCAGCTGTCATGTAAATAAGTGCAGTAGTTAAGGGGCAGGTTGTATTCCATACACCTTTCTGTCAGGAAAAAAAAAAAAAAAAAAAAAAAAGAAAAATTCATAGCTTCCATTCCAAGTCAGAATTTTATTCGTTTTTAATTAAAAATTAATATTTGTCACAAACATTTTCTTTACTGTCACATTATTTTCATTTTATTTCTTCACAGACTGTTTAATTAATTATTTAAATTAATTTAATTGATTAAAGACAAAGACAGAGAGAGAACAAAAGAAAGAACCGGTAGTAAAAAAAAAAAAAAAAATGCAATGATATATATATTATTCTATATTGTTTACTACCTGTTCTTTCTTTAGTTCTCTCTCTCTCTCTCTCTCTCTCTCTCTCTCTCTCTCTCTCTCTCTCTGACCTTTTTATTCTTCATCCAATCTCAAAAGCTGTGATATGTTTTTTTTTTCCCCTTGTAAAAAATATATATATATATATATTTCCAATCAGGAGTGTTAAGAGAAAGCCTGACAGTCTAATTTTGACTTATCACTGTAGATATTATTGTTGTGCTTCACAGTGCTGCATTTTATGAATTCCACTGGCGAGTGTGAAAAATAATGGCTTGAAAATAGTGCTATCAATCCATCTGTTTTGGCCCCTCGAACTGGACCGTCTGAATTATTACTGTCCCATTTTTCCTTCAGGACGCTGATGGGTATGCTGGACCTGAAGGTCATGTATGTCTGCTCATCTGTAGCTCATTGCATCTGATGGCTTTCTACTACTGTCTAGACGATGATTAATGGACGATGTCGACTTGAATTTGCAGGAGAAAAGCAGTGTAAGAATGAAAAACTGGAAAGCTAATGAGGGCTAGTGCTGAAATAAAATGAAGTGCCTTTTGTGTTTTGTATGCAGTGTTGACAACTGAATGACTTTGTCCTCTTAAAAAAAGAGCAATAATCCGTGTGACTTTTTAAGCAGACGTTAACGACTGTCCTGCACAGGATACAGTTCTCTGCCTCATTTCACAGCTACTGGTTATACAAGATAAATCCGCCGACCAATCACTGATCACCATTGTTCCAAACAACCAATCACTGATCACCATTGTTCCAAACAACCAATCACTGATCACCATTTTTCCAAACAACTAATCACTGATCACCACTGTTCCCAACAATCACCAATCATCAGTGTTCCCAACAACTGATCACTTGTCCCCATTGTTCCCAACAATCACCAATCACCATTGTTCCCAACAACTAATCACTGATCACCATTGTTCCTCCTTCAAAAATATTACTGATCACCATTGTTCCCCCCAAAAATATTACTGATCACCACTGTTCCCAACAACTAATCACTTGTCCCCATTGTTCCCAACAATCACTGATCACCACTGTTCCCAACAACTAATCATTGATCACCACTGTTCCCAACAACGAATCACTTATCCCCATTGTTCCCAACAATCACCAATCACCATTGTTCCCAACAACTAATCACTGATCACCATTGTTCCCCCCAAAAATATTACTGATCACCACTGTTCCCAACAACGAATCACTTATCCCCATTGTTCCCAACAATCACTTATCCCCATTGTTCCCAACAATCACTGATCACCACTGTTCCCAACAACTAATCATTGATCACCAGTGTTCCCAACAACGAATCACTT
The DNA here is from genome assembly GCF_023375685.1 of Ictalurus furcatus. Lineage (NCBI taxonomy): Eukaryota > Metazoa > Chordata > Actinopteri > Siluriformes > Ictaluridae > Ictalurus > Ictalurus furcatus. The sequence goes on from NC_071281.1 coordinate 18,206,566, forward strand.
ATCCCCATTGTTCCCAACAATCACCAATCACCATTGTTCCCAACAACTAATCACTGATCACCATTGTTCCCCCCAAAAATATTACTGATCACCACTGTTCCCAACAACGAATCACTTATCCCCATTGTTCCCAACAATCACTTATCCCCATTGTTCCCAACAATCACCAATCACCATTGTTCCCAACAACTAATCACTTATCATCATTGTTCCAAAGAACCAATCACAGGTCATCATTGTTCCCCCAACAGCACAATTCTTTGTTGTTTACTTGACGCTCTCTTCTTGGCGATATTTACAGTAAAAAAAAAAAGGTGAGTTATTCCATTCTTAACCAATTCAGTCATCTCTGTTTCCCAGCTCCCCACTACTACTGCTTCATTTGATATAAATGATAGATTGTTTTAAATAAAAAGGAAATAGTTAGTTTGAGGTGCCATGACCAAAGACTTATTTCAATAAGAAAAGAGTTACCATTTATTATAGTCTGAAAATACTGGCAGTACTCTATTTTACTTACGTCTTCAGAAAATCTTCATGGAACACATTTTGATATGCAAATGATCATGACGACATATGAATATGCAAATTAGTCTGTGACTATATGGCGACTTGTAGCTACTTATTGAACGTGCATCAGCTGTCCCCTGAAATGAGTTGGCAACACTGTTTCTAGGTAATTCGCAGAGCCCCAGCATTGTAAACACAGAATCCTGAAGCTCTTCTGTCATCCAGTGCAGGTTAAATGATTTTCCCAGCTGTGTGTGATGTGAAAGACGGGAGCGTTCTCAGCTTTCTTGGCTGTTTCACAAAGCGACTTTGAAGCATCGCCCATGCCCTCCTCAGAATAAATGTCACGTGTGGAAAATCTCCAGCAGCAGGTGGGCCAGAAATCAGCCTCATCGCCCTCTCATCTCTCTTTCTCTCTCTCTCTCATCTCGTTCTCATTTATTCATTCATTTACTCCCAACACTTCAGACGGGACATGCCGGGCCCAAACGATTGGATCTCGCCAACCATTTTTCAATATTAATCAAAAGCACACGGGGGTTCGCTGCCCACCAACGCCTGCTCCATGGTCGATGTTTGGCTCTCTACTGAGTTTAATTTGTGGCCCTGTTCTGCATCAGTAAACTGAACTGGTGGAAACTGGGCCTTCACTACTCTGCATAGATACACAGGTTTTTTTTTTTTTTTTTAATCAGAGAGTGTTGATTAATTTTCTATAATAGCAGCTCGTCAGAAAATCACAGGTTTATATTAATGCTCTCGTTATAAAATGTTATAGCTTCTATAGTAACAGCTCGTTTACAGGGACTTGTACGGAGGACGCTCTACATATTCAGATTTAAAAAACATGAAAGTTTTCTGTAAGGATACATTTATTTAACATTTTTACAGAAGGAGTCTCCAGTGTCAGCTGTATTTTTTTAAATTCAAGAGAGAGAGAGAGAGAGAGAGAGAGAAAAGGATAGGCTGGGGTTGGCTGTATATATAGCTGCTATATTGTTCTTTAATTTACATTTATGACATCTGGCAGGCGCTCTTATCCAGAGCGACTTACATTTATCTCATTTCACACCTGAGTAGTTGAGGGTTAAGGGCCTTGCTCAAGGGCCCAACAGTGACAGCTTGGCAGTTCTGGGGTTTGACCTCACAACCTTCCAATCAATGTCTTAACCACTGAAATACCACTGCAGAACCTGGAAAATTGATGTGGTATAAGAGGAATAACACACTCTGTTATAAGAAAACAATCTAAATATGTACACACGAGTCTCAGATGTGCTGTGAACTTCTACATGATGTCAGATCACTGCACTGCTGTCCAGGATATGCAGAATAGTCTGAACCTGCTTATTTAGAAAAGCAAGGTGATGTATCGCATATCGTAAAACACGATAATTATTGTGATATGAATAATTTGGGGCATTATGAGAATTTTAAGCTTTTTAATTAAAATCTCATTAAAATTTCATTCTTTCTCATTTCTTTTCCTTGACTGTGCTTTAAAAGAAACGATATAAATAAAAAGGCACAGAGTCCTTTAGAGGAACAAAAAGAGAAATGTTTCTTCCATTTAATTCTCTCCGGCTTTATTCTTCATGGGTCTCAAGGTTGTCAACACGTACTATAGCTCTTCCATTGCTGCCTTTGTTTTGGTGGATAAATCTTTCACATTTCGACTTTATTGAGTTTGCTGGCATGAAATGTTGTCCTCCAAGGTCTTTCTTCTCACAGCTCTGCTTCTCAGAAACACAGGTGTCTACAGTCCACTATGGCCATGACTGTCATCTTGATATGATTAAAGGACTCGGAACGGATAATTGGCACTAAAAAAAAAGGAGGGACTAAAAAAAAGGAAAAAAAGAGGGACAGAGGGCCTTCTCGAGCTCTCCATCCAATATCACACCAAGTCGCACGTTGCTTATGGGTCTTAGCAGGGGAATTAATCTGGCCTGCGCTTCTCACAAGATTTAGGCCGGGTTTGTTTTTTGTTAAATAAACACAGAGAGGAAGAGGCTGTTGGTTTTGTCAGTTTATGAGGTTTTCTGAATTTCCTGGATGTCTCATAAACTATACATGGGAAGGATGCATTAAAAAACATGAGGATTCAGGTTTATTGGCAGTGTCGCATTGTTTCAGCATCGTTGCTGCATTAGCATCTGTTCTGGTTGTTTCTCCCCCAAAAAAACGACGACTCATAATTCACAAAAATGTATTCACTTTTATGTTTGCATGGCAGTTTTATACTGACTCGCAACTGAATCCAATCCAAACCTAAAGCCTAACAGTGCCACATTTTCTGGTCAGAATCTCAAATCTTCTGATCACTAGGAGAGGATCTTAACTGCTGAAGTACCACTCATGCAGAATGCGCTCGATTTTAAAATCCAGGTATCATTTCGAAGTTATACAGAACATTAAGGCATCCGTTAGCTGTCATGTCAGAGCCATGTCATTCGTCTGATTCTGAAGTGTACGATGTTTAGCGATTTCACACATAGTGATGTTAAACGCCGTCTTCGTGATTGTTGTCATGATCTGCGTCTCAAATCTCTGACTTTACTTTTAAAATTATTTACTCACCTTGAAATTCTCGAAGCCTGGTACGATAAACAGACATTTTGGTGGCTTTGCTAATGCTACGGTATATGAGAGTTTTGGGTTTTTTGTTTTTTTTTAATAATTGAAACACTAAACTGTAACCAGTTAGTGTTAGTGCTCAATAACAGTTTAGGATAGTACATTAGTAGTGGACACAGTGTCACATGGTGGTCACGTGGTTTACGTTGGTACTGCATCTCACAAACCTCTAGCTTTATTTTCTGAGGATGTGCATAAGCAGTGCTCCAAACGACCATGGGATATGTGCAGCAGGCATCCTGTCTACATACATCCCATGGTCGTTTCCTTCCTTCATATTGGTATCTTCCTGATATTTCCCTCATTGTAAAAAATAGAGGTATCTATCTAGAGGTAGCGAACTGTTTCCAGTCCGTATTTAAGCTAGAAGAAGGAACAGTAGGAATTAAAGTGATCAGACCATCTGTACTACAGGAATCTACAGTATGTAAATGGATTTTCTTTTCTTTTTTTTTTTTTTAAAAAAAAGAAGCATATAAATGTTGATATGGTAAGGGTTTCTTTAAGGAGATATTTATGTACCACTTATGAAATGAGTCTCCAGTGTCAGAGCTTTGTAACAGTCAGAGCTGTAACTTTAGGTTCCCTTTCAAAGGGAACTCCACGTTGCGTTTAGCATAACACTATGGGAGCGCCCCTTGCTCGCGACCAGCATCTGAAGCGTGTGTAAAATCATGCCTATTCATAGGCCTGCCATGATCAGGTGACGTGGCAATTAAGCGCGTCGCGTGATATAAATATGGCACCTGTGAACCGCACCGTCAGCCTCTATTATCTGAAGCGAAGACGCAATTCACAGGCCTGCCCTGGTATGACAAAGCTACGCAATGTCTCCTTCCCTTCTCAGGGAACAGGGTTACATGCGTAACCCAGACGTTTTTCTGACATCTTTAGGACAGAGGAGTTTACGCTTTGTGGTTTCCTGCTCTGTTTTTGTTGTTGTTGTTGTTGTTGTTTTATTAACTTGAAGAATGAAATGAAAAAGCAAGGGCTGGTGAGGGAACGATTGTTTATAGCTGCTATGATGTAAGTGAGAACAGAAACTGGACATTCCACAACATTAAACGTAGCTAAAGTATAAACAGATAAAAAGTATGATGTGTCGTTCTTTAAAAAAATGTGTGAGTGGCTACTCAAGGCTGGGACAGTCTGAACACAGACACTCAGGAGGCAGATTAGGTGCAAAAAGGATTGATGTTTTATTTATTTTAGGGAAGGGGAATGGTGAGAGCGTGAGGACTCTGGGCGTCAGTTTTTGTGTGCATGGGCTCGCCGTCACAACGTGGTATAAGAGGACGAAAACACTTGGAGACGTGTCGTTATAGGAAAATTTCAGCTTCAGGGAGGTACTACTAACTCTGCTTGATCACATCATCCTGTCACTGATTATTTTCCTATAACAGCACCACACACACAGCGTTTTATTACTCACATATAGTTGGGAAAGTATGTTCAAACAGAACCATTCCATTTGCAGTTTGTATTTGAATTTAGCTTCTTTAGAAACGCTATTACACTTTCATTTCAAGGATTTCTCAGCTCTCTTTCACTCCGACAGTTCAAAGCTACAGTAAAGTACGGGTTAAAAGAAACTCATTACATCTCTGTGATTTCCGCTCTCTCAGAAGGCTAATATGACGAGGGTGGACGTCTCAGAGCAGAGCCTGCGATCGAGGACTCGAGAACATGGACGTTCATGGAAGAAATGGAGAACATGCTCACAGCAAATGGCTGCTGTTTAAAACCTCGGTCCAACTTTTCAGTCACCGAAGTCTGAACGCCGAGCCATTTTAGTGGTAAACAATGACAAGCTTCTAATAAACAATCTGCCACGGTTCACTCCATATTAATAACCGACTTTCGTCCCCTGTCAATCTTCATAGAGAAGACCAATTATTCAGGCTTCAGTCAGCTGGAAAGAAATTGGCTTTTCTGATTTACTCGAGAACTCGGGGAAATCTAGCACAAAGTGATGAATAGTCTCAATCTGCGGCTCTGTATTAACCGTGTCTGGGTTCAGAATTCATTAGAAATACAAGAGTTATTTATTTCAGCTGTATCCTAAAAATTAAATGAAATATTTCATGTTGATGATGATGGAGACGTTACAGTTTATCGAAATGTTACGGACAAGAGTTTAGCGGCGTGTGTTTCTCTTTGTGAGATGATACAAAGGGTGACGAGTGAGGAATAACGTTGTTATATAATGTAAAATAATCGACAACAAGTCGATATATATCCATAAAGTTGATCATTTTCCTTTAACTGCATGTCCTGAAGTGTTTTATTCCTCTTACAACACAGCAACTTGCCAGTGATGACATTATAAAGAATGACGTGTACTTTTTTATCCATTTACATTTACTTAATGTATATAATGTTGTAGAATGCCTGTAAAACAAGTTATTTACATCAACTATTGTATAAACATCAGCACACTTTATTCCTTATTTCAACTAGTATCTGTATCAGCGTGTAGTATTTTCCATTTCTCACGCATACAATCTGCCCATTTGTGTGCATGAATTCATAAAAAAAAAAAACATATTTTAAGAATTATAAACCATGCACCAGAAATGGACCCGAGTCCCCGGGATATTTTTCTCCATCTTCTCAAGATGCGACCTTTCCACGACTCTGTCCAATCCAAACCTCCAGGTCTTTCTTCCACACTCAAGGTCAGTAGAAGTGGAGCTTCTCCGCCTCAGGATGGACCGAGTCGACTCCACACTCCACACAGCAGTCGCCTATTTATTTATTTATTTATTTATTTATTTATCATCTCCTGAGATGGCGGGATGTCAGAGAGGTTTTGGATGAAGTTCCTCGAGGGGAGGGGAGGGGGCGGGCGGGGGGGGGGGGAACGCAATGGACAAGTTTTCAGTCAAGACAGTTCCAGGTCTGAGGAGGTCATGCGTAGATAGGAGCGACTTCCTATCCCTGAAACCTCCCTCAGAGAGCAGCAAATGCCCTTTTCAAGCCTCCCTGGGGGGGGGTATGAAGGTCTGTTATTTAGCACACACTTTCACCTCGATGAGCAGTGATGGTGCTCAGACACACACCAGCAGTCAGCCTTCTGCTCAAAGCTCAGCCTGGTCCACCTCCATCAGTGCAGGGTTTGTGATATGATGCTGAAACATGACTGATAGAAATCAGACCCGTTGTGTAGAAAAGCCAACAACTGAAAACTTTTTATTCATTATTTAGACAGAGCTCATTCAGGAACACAATATAAAACTGACACGTCCATACTCTGAAGCAATTATAATGAAACTTGTTTGAATATTCAGACTGATTTTTTTTCCCCCTCCGCCTCTAAGTGATGATGCATTATGTTTTTGGTTGTCCGTCCGTCCGTCCGTCCGTCCGTCTATCCGTCTGAGCTTCTCGTTAGCGTGATATTTCAAGAACAAGGATTTATATCATATCATCATTATATTGTTACATAACTACCCGTCTAGAGTTGGGGAGCCAGTAACAAAGTAAAGAAAAATTTAAGATAATGAAAGAAAAAGAACACCTTGGAGAGAGAACCAGGACATCCAACCTCCTGTCCCAGAATCAACACAACAACCACCAAGTTGGTTGGAAATAAGTTGTAAAGAATGGTAAAAATCACAAAGGTAACAATAACCATAACAGAACTAATAATACCAAAGAGAATAATAATAAGAATTGGGGACAATAGCTTCAGGGGAGGGGACGGCCAAAAATAACAAACAAAACAAACAACTAACCGAGAACCCTCTTTAAATTACCTAGAAAAAGATCATCAAGAAAAAAAAAAAAAAAAAAAAAAAAAAATATATATATATATATATATATATATATATATATATATATATATATATATATATATATATATATATATATATATATATTACAAAACCCTTCCCTTTCTCCCTGTCTAACCATAACCAGGAGGAAATCAGGATGACAAACAAAAATGGCAACCCCCCCCCCCCCCCCCCAACACATTCCCCAAACCAGAAAGAAATAAAGATACCGAGAAAACAAACTACTCACTGCAGAAGTGGAGCGTAAAGGCAAATCAAGACAAAATCAACAAGCTTAGTTCTCTTTCTGTTAAATAACACTTCATCACAAACTCCTGAGCTCACTTACTCAACAACTCGACATTATTCCTCCACACACTATTCTGGGAAACAGGACGAAGGATTCATCCTCGTCCAAGGAAGTCTCTCTTCTCTCTCCACATATCCAACGCCGCTTATACCTCTGCTCCGCCCGTACGCCATTCAATCACCTCAAACATCGATTAACGGAATACAGGTCAATCAGAGTGCCTGCATTAACGATGGAGGGAGAGAGAACGAAGGCCGAGAACAAACACACATCCAAATACAACACAGAATATACGTGAACACGCCTCTCTAAATAAGCATACGTCCTCAGACATAACAATATCCAAACAGGGTCAAGGTCACAGCAAGGTCAACCTTCTGAAATAGTCTTTCTTCAACAGATTCCTTCCGGTTTGAAGTATATTTGAAAGATATTTTAGCACACACGTTAGTTGCAAGAAGGTCTAGACGTGTTGGCGATGGAGACATTCCTGTACATTCCACTCGTTTTTCCTAATCTTTACGACAGATCGGCGGGCCGTTCTTTCAGTAGAAAATGTTTCCACGGTTCTTTCTTTCCTGACACTACAGTGACTTGAAAATTATTTTCAAGTTTGAAAATGATATTATAGAAAATTCATCAACACGTCCTGACCAATAAGAATTCAGTATTAGACATCGCTGTGGGATGAAATAAAACTAAAACAATGCACCGCATGCGAACAGGCCACGGGTCTGAAGATTATAGTGACTAGTATTATTTTCCATTGTTTGCAAAGATCATCAATCGTAGCGCGATGTAGAGGAGCAGAGAGACTCATATCCTCTCTCTCATCCACGCCGGTGCCTTCGCACTCGCCGTATCAGAGGGAAAAGTAGGGAGAGAAATGAGAACAGGAGGAAATTATGCACATTGGGGCTATCTATTTCCCGTTTTTCTTTCCAGATAACAGCTTGTTGTTCCAGGCTTTGTTATCTGCCATGTTTGCCTGTGGGATGATTAGTATAACAAAGGATGCAGGGATGCAAACCTGCTCGCACTTCAAAACAACTTCGGCTACACTTTGAAGATGAAAACTCACTTCAGGCTAAAATGAAAACAAAAAAAAATAAAGAAAAAAGAAAAAGAAAAGTGCAGCAGTGTAGATAGCCACAAACGTGCCGAAATGAAGCCCTGTGACCGGCCGGATTTGTATTTAGTAACACGCCTGGAATTGGGTTGAAAAACGCGAGTAGGAAGCAGAGCAAAGCAAAGCCACCGGCTCTTTATTTTATTTTCCCTTTTTACGAGAACCCGCGTTTAACGAAGATATTTGATCCATTATACATTGTTTGTGTCTGCTGCCGACGCCGAGAGAATAATAAATATTGCATTCACCCTGGGTCTTCTAATTCAGTCTCCCAGACAAGTTCATAACTTTCTCAACAGGGAAGCGAGAGATCTCCTGCAGCTTCTACGCCTTCTCCTCAGCGTCGATTTCTCTTTATCGCAGCAAATCCGCAGAGAGACACTCGACTCGCTGTGATGCTCGAGCACCAAAAACAGCACAAACGGCCACTGAAGGAAAGGAAGTCTTCGTTTTTTTAGTGATACACACGTCCCCAATAAGCCCAGATCTGTTTAAAAATAAACAATCATGTTTATGCTTAATGATACAAAGTGTGAGATGTTAGGAATAAACGACTGTTTGAAGTGATGTTACTGTACTCTAATATATAGTTACTCTACATATAATGTTGTGGAACAGCCATGAAACAAGTTACACCGCATGGCCAAAAGTATGTGCACCCCTGACCATCACACCCATATGTGTTTCTTCACCAAACTCTTCCTACAAAGTCTGAAGAACATGATTGTGTAGAACGTCTCTGTGTGCTGTAGCATTACAGGTTCCCTTCACTGGAACTAAGAGGAACCATACACTGTTCCAGCATGACACAAAGCGAGCTCCGTGAAGACGTGGTGTGTGAAGGTTGGAAGAAGGTAGAAGAACTCGAGTATCCTTCACAGAGCCCTGATCTCAACCCCACTGAACACCTTTGGGATGAACTGGAACTGGAGTCTCCTCACTTCAACATTAGCACATGATCTCAACCTCACTAACGCTCTTGTACTGTATCGGAATGAACACAATGAATGAAATCCCCACAGCCATGCCCCAAAGTTTGGTGGAAAGCCTTCCCAGAAGAGTGGAGCGCATTATAACAGCAAAGGGGGAATAAATCTGGAATGGGACGTTCAATGGTCAAGGGTGCACAAACTTTTGGCCATATAGTGTATTTCAATAAAATTTTATATATATATCTAGACTTTAACAATGCACATGATCACAAAGCAGCTTTCTGATGAACAAAATGAACACGCTGGAGGAAACACAGGGGATGAAAAGACTCCCCGAGAGCACTGCGGTAGAAATAAAGGCTTATAATGTAAAATATTATAATAAATGACTTTTTTTTTTATTGCTCGTAATTTCAAACTGATAAGTTCATTAGTAAAAAGTCATTAACGTGTCAAAGCTCGGTTTGAATTTTTATTTCCAGCTGAAACGTTAAAGCTGGAGGTTTTGCTTGTTAACAGTCCACCATCCTGTAGATGGACCCGATATTTACTCGGCCGTATTAGATAAGTAAAAATGTAATTCTGCTGTGCAAATATGTGTGAAATTAAATACACACATACACACACACACACAAAAAAAAAGGGGACAGCTTTAGAGTCGCTGGGTTTATCCTGACCGTATTTACTTTTTTTTTATAGCATGTGATGCTAAACGGCGTGGGAGAGGGAGCGAGAGAGCGATGTCACCGAGTCAGTAGCTGCACATTCGCTTAAGGAGATCGTTCGGAGGAATGGAGTTCATTTTAGTGGTCGCTTGACCAGTGAGTAGATTCAAATCTCTCCACTGGAGCCTTCTGAAAGATAACGAGGCCCGGACCGTTCTCTTTTGCGAGATTCAAATCGGTCTGAAGGTGGTCCGAGTCGTGGGGTGGAAGAAGAAGGTTAGCATCGCATGCTGATTAGCTTTAGAGTCTGCGATGTTTATTTTAAGAAAGCTGGAAGATGTAGTGATTGTGAACAAAGTAAAATCCTACGTATTATCAAATGAATCACAACAATAAGTGCGCCATTTACAACAGCTGGATGAAAACGAGTTGATAAAAGAGCAGAAAGTGTGTTTCAGTGAGTGTTGAAACCTAATCACGCAGTTAACAACCACTGCTAATAAATATTATATCTGCGGTACATGATTACATATTTCTTTATCCAGAATACAGAAGCACATAAACTAGACCATTTGTTTGGGTAGTATTTAAATAATCGGTGATAATAATAATGTAGGAGCAGTGTTCGGATCACAGGCCACAAGCGCTGGCGTTTGACACCTCGAATTTAAAGACATATACGTTATTAAAAATCCTACATTTAGATTAAAAACATGGCATTTTCGCAAGTAAAATGTTTTAAACATACTCCAGTTTATGTACAATTTCCTCTTATATGTTTACAAAAAAAAAAAAACAACAAAAAAAAGACAAAAAAATCTGATTATCAAACCTGTTTCGAGACTTTTTTTTTTTTAAATCACGAATTAATATTATTTAAAAGCTTAAAATCTTTTTCTATTGGCAGATATAATTTTTTTCCCTAACTTCCAGTAAGCTAAGAAACAACAAACAATCAAGAACTGTGTAAAAGCATCTCAAAACAGGTTGAACAATTTTATATTTCATTTACAATAATCTCATCATTAGAAATATTAGCTAAATTCACTCAAGATATTTTTACTTCCTAAGATATCTTTTTTATTATTATTATTATTATTATTATTTCTTCAGTGTAGGTCCATTTAAACACACAGGCCAACAATTAGACTTAATTTGGGACCAAATTAAAAAAAAAAACGAATAAAATACATCAAATAAAATATAATAAATGTATTTATACGAAGCGAATTCCGTTCTCCGGCCGCTCGTGAACATCTCGCCGTGTCAAATGAAACAGAAGACCGTGAGCGTAAAAAGCAAACGCTCTGTAAAATGTTGGTCAAATGTTTGTTGGATTTGTTTGTTTGTTTTTCATATATCTTGAAGCTTTGTTTACTTTATGACATTTTACGGCTTCTCGTCTTTTATGAGCACCACAATTAACATCTTAAGATACAAAAACACTAAACTAACTGGCTAATGTTAGCAGTGCACTTGAAAGCAGAAATTTCTCGAGAAAGTGGGGAATATCATGACACGAATGGCAATTTATTTATTTATTTTTAGCGAACATGTCGCCTAGTTAGAAGCTTGTTAACTCGCTGGCACCGTTAGCCCCGCGACACCATAGCTAAACTAAATAAGAACGACTGGAACGTAGCCAGTTAGCTACATTTGGCTAATAAAACGGTGTATTTGATTATCCTCAAATGTGACTTTAGCGTGATGCTAAAACACTTCTAAATCTAAACCGTAAACTTCAGCTAGTTCTTAGCTACGTGAGTCTCGTAATATGCAACTAGATCAGCTACACCTTGGGTTAAATGGAAAATCTACCTGAATTTGACTTTTATTTTACTCTACGCTCATGAAAAAAGAAAAAGAATATCTGAATGCACCTCCTACACCGCAGCAGAACTGAACCCAGCATCCTGTTGTCTTCTGGAATAAGACATCACACACGTCCTTCACCTCCACACTGTCAGATTTCACTTTAGATCAGATAAAAACATAAATAAATAAATAAATAAATAAATCCGTCACCCTAAAAGGAAAGAGTTCAGGCATTAAATGTGTGGTCAGGTACATCAAGCATGCTGGGAGAAGAGAAAACGCTCACACACACACACACACACACACACACACACGCCTGTCATCATGGGAATGTGTGTGTACGCTGATGTGAAGACGGATCAAGAGAAGAATAAAAGGCAAGTGCTTGTGAAAGAGAAATCCACTGTGTAGTGTGAAAACGTTTATCTGTACAACTTTGGCGCTTTAGCAAATAAATTTATATATATATATATATATATATATATATATATATATATATATATATATATATATATATATATATACACACACACACACGCACTCACAGTATACCGAGTATATATGGTGTTTCTTTGTAAATGTTACCATATATACTGTGTGTATATATATATATATATATATACACACACACACACACAGTATATATGGTAATATATACAAAGTATCACCATGAGATAAGTATGAATTAAAAAACACCATGTATCATGCAGTCAAATATAAATATTGAGTGATATTACTGAATATTGGAGTTATTGTGTTTTATTCGTCTTAAACCACAGCGATTTATCCATTTATAATTACATTTTAATGTTGTGAAACCTCTGTTAATTAGTTCCTCTTCTCACTTACGTTACAGCCGCTATGAACAGTCATTTATTCTTTTCTTTTTTCGCAGCTGGTCATGTTACCGAGAAACCGTAAACCGTAAAGCTGACTGTTACAAAGTGCTGACGCTGGAGACTCCTTCCCTACACGTTCCATAAACATCTCCTTACTTCAGGGAAACTTCGCCGTACTGTTCCAATGTTTTAGAGAACCGTACACGTCCCTGTGAACGAGCTGTTGCTATAGAAACGATGACGTATTAGAGCGAGCGCATTCATTACATATAAACCTGTGATGTGGAGCCGCGCTCCTGTCAGAGCCGCTGTTATAGAAAACTAATCAACACCTCCTGACCAATCAGATTCGAGGAGTCAACAGTTACACGTTACAGATGACTTTTATGGAACTGCTGTGGTGTAAGAGGAATACATCTCTTAGAGACGTGCTGTTATAGGAAATACAATCAGGGTGGTAACAGTGACTTTGTTATATCACACCGCACTGATTTTACTGTAACACACACACACACACACACACACACACACACACACACACAGTGTTTCATTCCTTCTGTATCTCTGATTTGATTAGTAAAGATTCCTCAGACATGTCAGGATTCTAAGCCTGTTTATGAGCCCCGAGGCGGAGTGAGAGGGGTGAGAGTGGTGATGTCTGGTGAAAACGATGGTCCACGGTACTAAAAGTGATGCATTGAGCGAAGGTTATTCTTCCTTTTAAATGCTAATTGTTCTGTCAACAGTATTCATTTGCCAGGGACCTAACGGGCATGAATCCATTTTGTTTCCCTTCCAGGCAGATGTGTGGTCTCAGTGTTATTTGTGTGCCTCAGTGTATGTGTGTGTGTGTGTGTGTGTGTGTGTGTATGTGTGTGTGTGTGTGTGTGTGTGTGAATGCTTGAACGTGTGCATTGTAATTAGAGGTGCCTTGTTTATCTTCATGACCTACCAAATTCAGGAGGCAGAAAGGAGAGAGTGCCAACGCGCACACACACACACACACACACACAGATTGCTCCACAACTCCACCATAAAAGAAAAAAAAAAAAGATTTCTCTTCACGTCAGTCGATAATGAGAGCCACCTCATGTTTTTTTTTTCTCTTTTTTAAGGTTAAATGAGGGGGCAGCATTTAAGTCTTTTCTCCCTAAAGGTCATATGAAGATCTTTTTTTTTTTCCCAGAGCAGGCTGGATGTATTGAAATGTTAATATAAAGAGCGACGGAGGCGACGCTGCAGGACAGGAAGTGTTCAGAAAGGTCAGTAAGTCTCTCACCTACCTACCTCACCTCTCTACCGCAACACAACGAGCTCTCACACTGCCGGGGTGTAAATTATTACTTCATTTATTATTTTATTATCATCAAATACAGTCCAGTTCATTCTCTCTCTCTTCACTGAACGACTATGAATCAGGGCGTGCACAGTTATTCATTTTTCCTCTGTGACTGGCTGTCTTTTCCGTTGTTAAATCCAAACTGACAGGGCATTCTCGGATTTTAGCCTTTTTTAAAAAAAATTTTTATTAAATGCTGATAAACAACAGCAGGGAACGACTCAAACTGCACTTCAGTTAAAATCCACACACAGGCTTCACATTACATGTCCAGCTTCAGTGCTTTCTATTTTTTTTTTTCATGCTATGCTCTTAACAACAAAAATGAATACATCAGTGCAGTAAAAGTGTGAAATACTACATCTGTCAGATTACGCTGCTTTAAAGCATTAGACACTTAAACACGGAGCGCTTAACTGAAGGACTGAGATCCCACGGGAAACAATAAAGGAGTCACAGGAGCAGGGAGTTTTTACTCTCATGCAGCCAGGAGTGGGTGGTGGGAATGCCTGGAATTCCCTCGGGAGTTTGGTGGAATTCTTTTGGCAGCTGACTGGATCCTTCAGAATTATAAGGAACAGTCATAATTGCTCAGAATCCCTTCAGGAGTGGAGGGATTGGGCAGAATTCCTTCAGCAGAAGGTGGGATCGATCATAATTTCTTTAGCAGAGGGCTTGATTGGTCAGAATTCATCCAGCAGTAAATGGGTTGGTCAGAATTCCTTCAGGAGTGGATGGATTGATCAGATTTCCATGAAGAGTAGGAAGAAATGGGTAGGATTAGGAGAGTAGGAAGGAATGGGTGAGAATTTCTTCAAAAGTGGATGAGATTCCTTCTGGAGTGATTGTAAGCGGTTAGAATTCCTCCACGAGTGGCGGGATTGATCAGATTTCATTCGAGAGCAGGAAGGAATGGGTAGGATTAGTCAGAATTCCTTCAAGAGTGGATGAGATTCCTTCCGGGGTGATTTTAATCAGAAGGGATTGGTCAGAATTCCATCGGAAGTGGGTGAGGTTGGTTGTAATTCCTTCAGTAACAGAAGGATGGGTCAGAATTCCGTTGGGGAACAGACGGATTTGGACATAATTCTTTCAGGAATGGGCAGGTTGGTCAGAATTCCTTTGGGAGTGGCTGAGATTGATGAGAATTTCTCCTGGAATGGGTGAGATTGGTTATAATTCCTTCTGGAATGGGCAGGGTGGGCGATAATTCCTTTGGGAGTGGATGGGATTGGTCAGAATTCCTTTGGGAACAGGCAAGAGGGGGACTGGGAAAAAACTCAGTCTTGTGCACACCTCTACACCTAACCATAAACTGATATGAAAGTGATAATGTTCCATTAAAAGTAAAGAAGAAATCATTTTAAAAAATAAGACTGGAAAAAAAAAAAACCTTTTAAAATATTTATTTTGTTTTTGAAGAGTAACTGTAGAACCAGCTTCTTCTGAAATATTTCCGGAGTAATGAAGTGCATTTAGCTGCTTTTTTCTTCCTGTGTGCTGCTTTTTCCACCATCCCCACAGTTGAGCAGTCGATGCAACACATACTATGATTTTGTCCTTAAATGAAAATGGCTTTCCTCGGATGGAAAAGAGGGCGGATGGAAAGTATAGAGCTTTCATGGTCAACATTCAGCTCGAGCTTATAGCTCGAAAGAAGAAAATGAAAAGCATCACCGTGTCTAAAAATCACACTTTTTCAGCTCAAGCGGCTTTCATATTGAGTGTAAAACACAGACTGACCTCAGCTCTCCGGCGTGCGGGATTTACGGCTGAGATGATTGAGCATTCCGGATTTTCATATACAGTAGGTGTGAAGGCCTGGTGCCAAAATGTCTGCCAAATGCCTTCTGCATCTTGTGCTCTGAATGGACAATATAATTCATAGAGAGCCATGGCGCTATATAGTCATGTACGCTTATTGCATTTATTTTGATGGCCTTCCCTGCATTATGTCCAGCTTTAGACAGAAGGCCTTGAGAGAGCTCCGGGAACATTGTATAGCTTCCCACTTAGCTCACCGATGAAAACATGGTACATGACGTTAAATATTAAAGAACATTTTACATTGCGGTTTGAGATAATTGCATTTTACAGAAACAGACAGAAAAAAAAAAAAACATTATATATATATGTAGATCATATATCCCTTTACCATCAGATAGCTAAACATCATGACCTAAACTCTTCTCAAGTCCTAACGACTTTTCAAAAGTTTGCTCTAAGCACGCTGCAATACTAACAACAGAAGCATTAAGGCTAAAGAAGGCATTCACATATAATTGAATAAAGTGAAACGAATAGTACACGCACAAAAAAAAAAATAAAGCCTAGAGACAGCATCTGATCTGAAACTGTCCATAAAAATCATCTACAGCGAAAAAGAAAACATTCGACTCCGTTTCATTCCCTAAACGAGGCGATTCAGGTAAACGTTACACATCTTAAAACACAAGATAAATAAAAAGCCTCAAGCTGAACGAGTTTTTTTTTTTTTTTTTTTTTTAATGAGTGTAAGATTGTTCTCGGTGCCAAACACAGCTTTGATTTCCCAGAATTCCTGCGTAATTAAGGGAGCTGTTGACACTGCTTTAATGTATGCGGCACCCACTTCAGCGCAGAGGCTCTGAGCGATGCGAGATATGAGACGTGACAGCAGAAATGACAACGCACATGGAAAAAAAAACCCCAAAAAACAGTGTCAACAAAGTGCCTGGAGACGCAATAGTGAGAAGCTTTTTGTGTAAACAAAAGGTTTTGGTGTGTTGGTGGTAAATGATACGGCTGCCTGGGAACGGAGCGGAGAGACGGAGGGGAACTGGGACAGCGCTGATGAGAGCCAGGGTTAGTGCTGAGACGGGAAACACCAGGTGTGTGTCGTCCTCCCTCAGGTAGATCTTTAATTCTTTATTTAGTCACTTATTTAATATTATCCCTGAATCAGCTGGTTGGCTCGTTTCCCTGTAAATACCTGAATACAGTGAATCTGCAAGCTTATGATTATTAATTCATCTACTCAGTTTATATTTCTAGAAAAAGTTTCCTTAATGGAGAGAGTTAAGCAAGTGATCCAAGCAAGGAGCTACAAACAGCAAGCTTAATGTCCCCAGTATCCCGTTTTCCCCGAATTTCATCCGTCAGCATAGACTTACTTGGAATCTTCTGAGGTAAAGGAAGAAGAGGAAGCCTATAGCCAGCAGTTTATCCTCGTGCATGATGGTTTTTAATGTGGTTTCTGAGACACTGTTAGCTATAAAATGAACAGAAGGAAAAAAGTCTCACACTTAAAGACAATCGGAGATTGTTCTTGAAGGTGAATCTTTTTCATTTTTAACATATGACTAATGAATTGAACTGGAACTCAAAGCTTATGACTCACGACTCGAATTGGCCTTCAAACCATATGATTCACTACTCGATTTGGACTTCAAACCTTGTGGCATATGTCTAAACATCAACTTCAAACCTCATGATTCATGACTTAATTTGGACTTTTTGACTCATGACCGAACGTCAACTTCAAACCTTATGACTCAGGACTCGATTTGGACTTCAAACATTTTGACTCATGATTCACCGTCAACTTCGAACCTTATGATTAATGACTCATGACTTGATTTGGACTTCAAACCTTATGACTTATGACTCAGTCAGTTTCAAACCTTATGCCTCATGGCTTGACTTCAAATATTATGACTTTTAAAGAAATATTGTGTTTTATATTCTGGACTTCATTCTGACTCAAAACTAAGTCAAGAGCAAGTGTTATTTCGAGCAATTGCGCAAGAACCATACGTTTAGTTTTTGTCCCAATTCCAACATGAATTGAGAAATCCGAGTCTCTGTAAGTGTGTGCATGTGTGTGTTTGTGTGTGTGTGTGTGTGTGTGTGAGAGAGAGAGAGAGAGAGAGAGTAATGAAGCTCATCACTGAAAAATGCTGAAAATGCAGGTAAAATATTCACGCACATAAACACAAAGATGGGATTTCGCCGGGTGCGCTTGAATACATGGATATATTTATATGTATATGTATGTACTCTATGTGTGTGTTCTTATGCTGATTTGTCATATGCCCCTGTAAGCTGCGTATTTGCTGAATAAAGACTTTCTGATGCTGATTTTCGGTCTTTTTTTGCGCTACTCATCAGCTTTGTTTCATTCGTTAACGCAAGAAGCTCATCACTGAAGCCTCAGGTTTACTTCCGCGTCTGAATGAACACCTCATTAATACTCCGCAGCAATATAAACAAAACAAATAGTTTTATTTTACCAAAAGTAAAACAGAACAACGAAAAAAAAAAGAAAAAAAAAAACCACCAATAGAAATGCTCAAATATTGCAAATAGCCAATCAATAGCCTTTTTCACATAGCGTGATCATTTCAAGTTCAAAGGTCACCTGAGTCCGTTGTCACGGAGCAAAGCCTACAGTCACGTAGCATGTGTGTGTCACGGCGAAAAGCAAGCACATATCATTACCAGCATTTTTTACAAACACAAACAAAATACTGAAAAGGCGAGAGTCCAAGAGCGCGAGCGGCAGCGGGTCACTGATGAAGCAGTCTGGTGAGCGCTCCCACGACTAGCACTGATGACGCTAGCCTGAGTGTAGAAGGTTTTAGAAGCGGTTACGAGGCTAAACGTTGTCAACCTGCGCATGGCTTTGAAAGAGAGTTTGACAGGCCAGAATGAAATAGAGTTAACAGTCCACGTACAGTTAGGGAGTACCGGATCTCAAATAGACAAATGCTAGTTTATTGTAAGTACGCTAACTTTATGAAACGTAGCTTTGTTTTCGAAGCGCTTTGTGCAAGTGTGTTCTGTAGCTAACCGAAGGTGACGGCACGGAGGCTGATAGTATGTGGCAATCCATAAATATTTCTCTTTGTACTGAGAATACTCACTGCTATTAAGTTCGTTATGCTGTTACGTCTCTGTACCAGTGTGATTAATTACATAGGCCGACCTATCAGCATCGAGTATCGCTGGCTATGTGAGATACCGGAAGCACTTTTATGTGTCCGTAAGGACCTTCGAGGACCGGGACCTTTCGTGCCTCCCGACCCGCCGAATCACTTCCCTGTTACTGTTCCAGGACCTGCAGATTTACAAATGAAGCTCTGTATACATTATATAAAGAGCTGCTGTTACAGAAAACTAATCAACACCTTCTGACCAATCACAATCCAGAATTCAGCAGCGCCGCGGTGCAATCTTCAGTAATTAGGCATTTCCTGATGGAAAGCGAGCAGATTAGGACGTCTGCACGTCTCGGCACGCCAAGAACCGGCTCATCGTGACAATTATCTTCGGCAGCTTCGAGCCTCCGTACTTCTGTTTTACTCATACGATCCTCTCTGCCTAATTAAATGAGGTGAAACCGCTTTGCGTAGCACTTTTATGGATTTCAATTTTGTCAGCAAGTTTCCAAAAGGCACCCATCTGAATTTCAAATGATAAATACCAACGCTTTGCTCTTAGAGAAGCAATTCCATTAAAGCCTACATTATGGAAATAAAAGACAAAAACCTACAAAACATAATTGAATCTACTGCACTTAGTTCCTCGTAGGGATGTGGAGAAGGGAACGGCGCATTTAATTAGGTAATTTTTAAGCGCTTAGTCTTCACGGAAAGTCAAATTAAGTCAAGCATATGTGAAATATTTACATAGTGGCGATGCCGTAATACTGTTTTCCTTCTGTTACGTCTGAACGAAGAGATCCGCGAGTCGTGCATTTACACAGGCAGCCAGAAATAAATGACGTGAAAGCTAAATAAATAAATAAATAAATAAATAAATAAATGAACGTGTATGACGGAAAAATATTTCTTAACCGTACTTTTTTTTTTTTTTTAATAAATGTTGCAGGAGTCTGACAGTCACTTATCCTTAATTATTATTTATGATTTAATAATGCAAAGCAATTCACGAACCAGATCTGGAGCTGGTTCAGGAGCAGACGTATGGATTACAGCCTGCGGGAAAAACAGAACCCCGTCCCAACAATCATTATTTCATCGAATCGTCTCGTGGTTATTAATAGGTCCGTGAAGTTCAGGCTCGGCGTTATCAATCCTGGCTGGTTTGTTCTATCGATTAGCGAGTGTGTGGAGGAACGAGAGACTTTACAATAAAAAGTCTGGGAGACAAAAAGAACAGAGGTGGTGCGATTACAAATGATACGTGATAGCAGGAGAACTTTAAACCGCCTGCGAACCGGTTTATATCGATGTATTTAAACTTGATGATAATTTGCAGCTAAAATAATCAGGAAAACTTTTCACAGAGTTCATTTCCTGTTAAATGGAATCTTACAAGCGTTTTATGATGCACAAAGTCATTTACTAAACTACACCACAAACCCCAACACAGCGGGAGTGACTCTGCTTAATGTCAAATGTGAGTGTGTGTGTGTGTGTGTGTGTGTGCATGTGTGTGTGTGTTCTTTTACCTTTCATTTACAGGAGGGAGGACTGAAGGACTGAAGGAGGCAGAAAACACAGATGTGCTTCGTAGGGTTCAGCACCGCTCCCGAGTCAGCACTTTCTCCAGAACAGTTCACACACTCCTTTACTCATCACTGTGGAGTGAGAAAGAGACAGATGGTATAAAGAGAGAGCGAGAAAAAAAGTGTCTGAGAGACAAAGAAGACAAAAACATGCAGGCGTAGACAGATAGATAGATAGATAGATAGATAGATAGATAGACAGATAGATAGATAGATAGATAGATAGATAGATAGATAGAAAAAGACAGAATGGTATAAAGAAAGAGACAAAAAGAGTGTGAGAAAAAGAGAGTGATATTCAGAGACAGACAGAGAAAGAAAGAGGTAGAAAGGAGAGAGATACAGAGTGAGAGAGACAGAGAGGGAGAAATAGATAGAGAGAGTGAGAAAGATACATGATGAAGGGTATAAAGAGAGAGAGAGAGAGAGAGAGAGAGAGAGAGACTGAGAGAGAGAGAGATACAGAGAGTAAGAAAGATACATGATGAATGATATAAAGAGAGAGAGAGAGAGAGAGACTGAGAGAGAGAGAGAAATAGATACAGAGAGTAAGAAAGATACATGATGAATGATATAAAGAGAGAGAGAGAGAGAGAGAGACTGAGAGAGAGAGAGAAATAGATACAGAGAGTAAGAAAGATACATGATGAATGATATAAAGAGAGAGAGAGAGAGAGAGAGAGAAATAGATACAGAGAGTAAGAAAGATACATGATGAATGATGTAAAGAGAGAGAGAGAGAGAGAGAGAGAGACTGAGAGAGAGAGAGATACAGAGAGTAAGAAAGATACATGATGAATGATATAAAGAGAGAGAGAGAG